>NW_012267220.1:7832845-7891843 GCF_000151885.1 Dipodomys ordii | reverse complement strand
AGAACAAGAACAAGAAGAAGAAGAAGAAGGAGAAGGAGAAGGAGAAGGAGAAGAAGAAGGAAGAAGAAGAAGAAGAAGAAGAAGAAGAAGAAGAAGAAGAAGAAGAAGAAGAAGAAGAAGAAGAAGAAGGAAGAAGGAAGAAGAAGAAGAAAGAAGAAGAAGAGGAAGAAGAGAAGAGGAGGAGGAGGAGGAGGAGAAGGAAATCCTTGAGGTAACTCAGGCAAAATCTGTGACTACTTGCTGCTATCCTCAAAACTAGCACTGTGTGGTACTTTCCCAATGTGACCCCTTTCACATGTGCACGGTTGTGTCCCAACATTGTGTACAAAGATAAATACTGAATGGCGATGAGAAGATGGAGAAATTATTCTTCAAATTCCTATCCCATCTGCCTTCCAGGACTCCTCAGAGCACTGAGTTTGATGTTGAGGTGATGATTTCAGATTCTTCGTGAGTTTCATGAGGTGAGAACGAGATGTGAAGCAGTTGTAGTGGTTTAAAGGAAAGAACCTGCATGCGGGCTAGGGATGTGGCTCAGGGGTCCAGCGCATGCTTAGTGTGTGTGAGGCTCTGAGTTCCACCTCCTGCAAAGGCAGGAAGGAAGGGAGGGAAGGGGAAAGAGAGGAAGGGAAGGAGGAATGGGAAGAGGGAGGAAAGGAAATGTCTCTGAACCACCAGTGACGTTTGAGCCTGCACATCTGAGCCATGGCGGCCCCAGGAAGTTGCACATCATTACTCTAAACCTAAACCAACGAGAGTGAAATAGTAAATTCCAAAACTGATGAGAAATAAAGGGAGTCAGGAATTAACTACATTTTAAAGACCCAGACAAAGCAAGAGCTCAACATCTAGCTCTCAGAGAGGCTAAGATTAGATTATAATTCTTTCTGCCTAATAGTTTGTAAGCCTGTTTGAATCAACTTGGTAACCATTTTGTTGAGTAATTATTGTGTGGCATAATCCTTTTCATCACAGATTTTCTGGTCTCTCATGTTTGTTCTATGTTTTTTATATGTTCTATGTTTTTTAATATGTTACGCTTGTGTTTTGTTTTCTTTCTTTCGTTCCTTCCTTCCTTCTTTCCTTTCTCTCTCTTTCTTTTTCTTTCTTTCTTTCTTTCTTTCTTTCTTTCTTTCTTTCTTTTCTTTGTCAGTCATAGGACTTGAACTCTGGGTCTGGGTGCTGTCCCTGAGCTCTTCAGCTCAAAGCTAGTGCTCTACCGCTTGAGCCTGGTTTTCTGGTGGTTAACTGGAGATAAGAGTCTCACAGACTTCCTGCCTAGGCTGGTTTTGAACTGTGAGCTTCAGATCTTAGCCTCCTGAGTAACTAGGATTACAGGCGTGAGCCACCGGTGCCCAGTTTATGCTTGTGTTTTCTTTTTCCCTGTGAGACTGTGGTTTTTGAAGATAGGATTAATTTATTTATCTTCTTAATTTCCTCACACATAACACAGTGGTTTCTATAAAGTTAATACTCCAAAAGTTTGTGGATGAATGAGTGACTTGACTGAAGGCATAAAACCAACTATGAGCCTCATGCAATGATCTTGTATAATTCTTTATGAGTAAGAATAGCTCTACCTCTCGAATCCAAGAAAAAAGAGAGGCCAATAGGTATTTCATATTCACAGTTGGAGTCAAGCCAGAGGGGCAGGGATTATAGAAGGATTCTTGCAGCAGGAAGTGTTAATGTGATATATATTTAACGCATGGGCTCTAAATATTTCACAGCTGAGAATAAAGTAGGACTGCCTGCATCCGGGTAGTGAAGGAGACTCTGCTATAGTAGAAAGACAAAGCAAATATTTTATCCTGAACTTGATCTTGTCTAAAACAAGCAATACAGTCAACTTTCTGGGTGGAAGATATTATAAACCTGCTTTCTATGTATTGCAATGTTTAGGCTGTGAACTCTCAAATGTCTAGCTCTCAAATGCTCACTCTTCAAGATGCATCTCAGGCAACATCTTCTAAGAAATATCCTTTGGTCATCTTTCTAATTTGCCTTCATCTGTTGGTTTAGATGATCACACTGGAGTGAACAGTAATTTTATCTTCATTCAAATTTTATGTCCACCCAAAATTTGTGAAAGTGACTTCTTTGGAGAAAAGGTTCCACTACAGCCTGATTATCACACAGCAGTTTTCTCTATTCCTTCATCTTCCTTTTCCTATTACTTTATTGTACATAAAGAACTGATTTATGTAAAGAAGCCTATTGCTTGCTTCCCTCCCTCCCTCTATACCTCCCTCCTTCCCTCTCTTTCTCTCTATCTCTCCCTCCCTCCCTCCTTTCCTTTCCTTCTTTCCTTCTTCCCATCTTCCCGTCCTCCCTTTTTTCTTTTTACTAAATGGCCAATGGTATTTTTATTGACTTTCAATGGATGGGGAAAAGTACTGAGTCTTTGAAAATATCCCTTCTCCCTTAGTGGCATGTTGATTCAGCTTTTATCTTTATATTTCAGTAACTTAATTTGTTCTTACCATTTTAACAAAAACCACATAAAAATCTGTACATACCTTTGTGAGTGGAGAATTAATGTTTTCATTTATCATGATAAAACCTAAGAGAATTTCATAACTTTTTTGTATATAGCTATTACATGTAATCTATCTTTAAGTAGGGGTAAATTACTCTTAAAAAAATAAAGAAGAAAGAATCCTAGAGCTGGGTCCAGGTGGCCCACACCTGTAATCCTAGTTACTCAGGAGGCCAGTATCAAGGATTGCAGTTTGAAGCCAGCATGAGTAGGAAAGTTCAAAACTCCAGAAATAGAGCCGTGGCTCAAGTGGTAGAATACTAGCCTTGAGGAAAAACAAACACACACACACACACACACACACACACACACACAATGCTCAAGTACAGAACCCAGACTTTTAGTTAGACTAGCTCAAAAAAAAAAAAAAGAATCCTAGACAGTTTTCAAGTCAGGTTTCTTGTTTTAAATAAACTTGTTTCAAAAAATACACAGGACTTTCCTTTATTTTCCTTTATTTTATGTTTTCTTAAACATATCTTACTCATTTTGCTTTTGTTAGCACCTAACATGGTATCAGGCAAAATAAAAGCAATTCTAAATGGCCAATGAAATTCATATTTGGCATGAGTGCCCACATTTCAAACCCACACTAACCCATGGCAAAGCCATGTTCATTTTCCTAAAAACGTCCTCACTTCACACTGTCACATACTCCAGGGTGAGGGGCAGGAGAGAAATAACATTATAGAAATGTGTGTGTGTGTGTGTGTGTGTGTGTGTGTGTGTGTGTGTGTGTGTAATCTATTTTATGATAAACATGCTTAAAGCCACTGATCTAAGCAACAATGGGTTGAAAAAAAAAAGACAGAAAAGAAAGTGTTAGGATTGCCATTTGCTGGGCAGTAAAAATAGAAACTGAGAATTTTGCTTACACATACCATAAAAATTGAAGCTCCTAATTTGGACAGACATATCACAATATTTTGGCAGAATGGAAGCTAACATATCAGATGTACTTCTCAGAAACTTCACCTAGGTATGTTAATTAATTGAATTAAGAGCCACAAAAGGAAGCTAAATGGCCATATTAGAACCTATCGGGAAAATAATTTCTGTTAATATAGTGTTGGGTTCCTTGTTCACACAATGAAACAAACATAATCAAGCATGCCACTTTCTCTAGCATCAAAGTTCCTGGAAGGAACATCTGATTGGCTGAGTGAGGACCACTCAGGACCATTACAAAAAGAAAGGACAAGATTTTCTACCTACCTTCTCTTATGGTAGTAGGTGAAGGCCAATCTAAAAAATTACCAAAAACTAGCAAGTGTTCCAGCATATACAACCCTTCTTATTTGGACTTTTATACAAATTTTATTCTTTTTTTTTCTTGTTATGGGGTTTGGACTCAAAATTAGCACTCAGCCACACTGAGACACAGCTCTACTTTGGATTTTTAGGTGGTTAATTGGAAATAAGAGTCTCAAAGACGTTCCTGACATATCTGGTTTTGAAGCACAGTCCTCAGATCTCAGCCTCCTGAGTAGCTAGGATTACAGGCATGAACCACCTGCACCTGGCTTATTCCAATTTTGTTTTTGTAATTTTATGTATACATGAAAGTTTCCACCATTTCCCAATAGCACCAGCACTGAGGACTAAGCCTTCAGCACGTGAGTCTCTGGGGGGACATTCTAAATCCAAACTATAACAGCAGGTCTTAGATATCAATTGAAGAAAAGTGCAGGTCACAATGCTTTTAACTGTTTCCTGATGCAAGTTGGCACAGCATGATTTTTAAAAAACAATATTTATTAGTTTGTTCTGTATGGTTTGGTTTGAGACATGGTCTTGCTGTATAGCTTAGGTTCGCCTTGAATTCAGAATCCTTCTTTCCTTGGAATCATGATACCACCACACTCAGCTTGTAATTATTTTTTAATCTTTTGTATTTCTACACTATTTTTATCTGCAATTAAGATTAATATAAAGGGATAGAGCCTGCATTTAAGCTATTTAATACAATTAATATTTAATATTTAATCAGAAAGTCATCAGCGTGCTTGAAAAATATCACGAAAGATCTCAAACAAGGTCAACTTTTGATAATTTCTATTTTATGCTACAGCTTTCCTTCTCATTTTCAGCTAGTCTAAGACACAAAATTATCACTCTCGTTTGGGTATTTGCTCAATCAATTTAAAAATAAAATTATTAAGGAGGGTGAGTTCATAAAACTTTTCGATTTTCTTAACAAGGCATCTCTTAAAATCAAAATTTTAAATTATAAGCCATTATAACAAACTTTCCCTTATTTGATGACATCTCTGGCGAAATATTAGCGCTTTCCTGTGTGACTAAGTTATTACACTAAATAATGCCTAACAAAATAAATACTATGCGCTTTATTAAATATGCTGTTCAGGAAATGAAGCTTTAAAACAAGGAAAGAATGTCCAAACTTTTTTGTCCCAACTGCGTGTCTGTGTGTGTGTGTGTGTGTGTGTGTGTTGTGTGTGTGTGTGTGTGTGTGTGGTGTTTTGGGTGTCTTACACTGGGAATTGTCCTGAAATTGCTCAGTGACACTACTTCATACGATGAGAAGCTGGGATAATGTTTGCTTCCTTCTAAAATAAAGTCAGCAGGAAGGATATAATAGAGCAAAGATGATGAGAGCAGGGGTTGATGTTAACATTAGGACAAGCTGCCTTTTATGTCTTCCTGGACTCGGCAGAGAGGAATCCCAGCCTCATTACTGAGCAATGAATGTTTCCGGTTAATTTGGGTGTGTGAGCAACAAAAGAAGTGGGGGGCAGGGAGCTGGAGAAAGCCAGAAAGAGGCTTGGACTTTTAACTACTCTCCTACAATCTTGGGAGATGCTAAAATAGCAAAGCAATTCAAGTCAACCCACCTGAGAGTCCCCAAAGAGAAGAGAGTTCAGGAAAATCCAAACATACAAGCCGTTGTATGCACAGGAAACCCATCAGGTTAGGGCTTCAAGTAGGTATCCAGGGGTCTCTGACTCTAGGATAGGAACAGATGCTCTGGTTTCTTGAAACACAGACAAACACACCCTCTCAACACACACACACACACACACACACACACACACATATTTTGTACAAAGATGCTACACAGCTCTAAGTTTGCCTATCACACAAACACATAAGTACTTTTATGGGCACAAACACACATACACAATACACAGAGATCAATTGTTTGGCTTTGGTGTGTAGGTGAACTTTGGTGGAACTTGGTACAAGCTCGTACATTTATGACCGTGATCAACGACACTCAGGGGAGTCATTTCCCTGCTCTCCCTGCTGGAGGTACAGGCCTGCCCTGACCACACTGGGTAAGAAAGGGAGAGAACAATAGATTCTGTGAGTTCAAGAAGCTGAGCTTGCCCTCACTGACTGGGTGGTATGAATATCCGTCGCAAGCAGCACATAATTCACACAGAAGTGATGGATTCCTGTGAATGTGGAAACAACAAAGGGTGGCAGAATGGGAGCAAATTATGAAAGTGCACTTGAATCACCCAAAGTGCTGAGGATTTTTTTGTGTGTGTGTCAACAAACTCCACTATTGAAAAGCCACATGCCTGGTGAATTTCCTGATCAAACCCAGGACGCCAAGTCACATGAAGTACCCCAACATTATTACCCAAACCAGATTCCACAGAGTGTTTGGTTGACTGGATCAATTAAAAAACAAGTTGCTTTTTCACTCTTGTAAAAATAATGAGTGAATGAATTTTGTTTGTTTAAATATATAATTATATATTTATATATATTTAAATATATATTCATATAGTCCCTATATATATATATATACATATATATATGTATATATATATCTCCTAGTACAATTAAGTCAATGTCTCTAGATCATTTCAGCTTGTTCACTGCCACCTCTGGGGGCAGTTTCTCTGTCTTCTCTGTCTAAGATGACAAGGTATAAAAAAATTTGTTGCATCAAACTATTTGTGTGTGTGTGTGTGTGTGTGTGTTGGTACTGGGGCTTGAACTCAAGGCCTAGGCACTATCTTTTCACTTGGACACCCAAGACCTAGAGCTCTACCATTTGAGTCACCTCCATTTCTGGCACTTTTGGGGGGGTAGTTGATTGGAAGGTAAGAGTCTCCCTGATTTTGCTGCCCATGCTAGCTTCAAACTGAGATCCTCAGATCTAGGTGTCCTGAGTAGCTTGGATTACTCGTAATAGTTTTGTAGTAATGAGCCATCTTCACATTACTCTTGTGTTTCTTGATCTTGACAGATTTGTCTTCATTTTGTGAGATGTTGAATTAAGGAGTCCAGGTCTGGCTGGTGCCATATTGGCCACATGGTGGATGGTAGGGTCTGGCATCTTGTCTTTATGCTGGGGGAAGACAATGCCCGCCCCCATCACCTGCCTCCCAGGTAATGGGTGTGCACGGACCCCTGGAGGCAGGGGCAGACACTTGGCTGATAGGTTACTGAATCTGTCAGTCCAGTGCCCGAGCCTGGGAATTTCCTGAGGAAATTCCCACAGACCTATTTAGGCCCAGACCATCCTAGCCACTGGGACTCCATGCCACGTGTGTCTCCATGTTCATGTCCTGTGTCCTGCCCCCTGGCTCATCTCCAGTCATCATGGAGTCCCAATTCGGCTCTCCATTGGAGCTGAATTGGCTTGTTGGTATTGTTTTTATTATTTCTTTCCTCTTTAGCATGTTTCCTGGCTGTGTTATGTATATTTGCGTGCTGCAGGCTTTTGTAACAACTGGTCTACTGCAGCCTGTTAACTGTATATTAAACACTCCAATGTTCTATATTTTAAGTGTGGCTTCTGGGATGATTTACCTTACAGCAATGTGACTACAGAGGGTCTGATGCCCATTTTTACCTTCTTTCACAGTGTTTTCAAAAGCCAAAGCTGTCCTTTACTCTAATGTCATTTTCAAGTCAAAAAACAAGAAAACAAACCTTGGCTACCCTTAAATGAGATTTTCGTGCAGCTCAGTTTGGCTGTGTTCTGTCACTTCGTTCATTTTCTATTTCTTTGCTAAGTTCCTGGCAAGTTTTTCTGTGGACCTATTTGTCTGGTTTAAAATGCCAGATCTGGTCAGCTTATCATAGAATCACAGGAAGGTAGCAACATGATTTAAAAGAAAAAAAAGCTTTGTACTGATGAGTGAAAGTCCCAGAAGGGACTTGTAGTATGTATGCCAGCAACCTGACGCCAGGGCCATCCCCAGGAACCCCCACACCCAGAGATGTGCTACAAGGTGTAGACAGAAATTGCCAGGGCTGACTTGGTGCCGAGGACCCATGATTGGCTCTGACATTGGGTGGGGGATGATCAAAAGCCCTTCAAAAAATCAGCCTCCAAGGGAAGCTTCATTGTCTTTCTGTCTTTTCCTGCCCAGTGTTTCCTCACAACCCCCTGCCAAGATAGGGACTGTCAACACTGTGGTGCTCTGAGCTCATGTTTAATGGAGGGAAGGAAACTGAAACAAAGCTGAATTCTAGAATCTAAGTTCTATAGAATAAAAGATTTTTATTCTGTATAACAATGGATTCTAAACCTGTTGAGTATCAGAGTCCCTTGATCAGTAAGGAGGGTTTTTCAAACAATACCCATTTTAGGATCCCTAGCTCAAAGCCTGAGTCCCTGGGCCTGGAAGCAATCTGCAAGAGATGTATTTTGTAAACCAAGTCTTTTTATCATCATCGTCATCATCATTTATCAGTCATAGAGCTGGGCCTGGGTGCTGTCCCAGGCCACTTTGAGTCATAGCTCCACTTCTGGTCTAACCTAGGATTAAGCCACCAGTGCCTGATAGCCCAATTTGTCTCTTTGGAGATACATTCACAACATATTTATTGCTTGCCATTTTCTCTCAATTCCAATAATTTACCAAGTCATACCATCTCCTTCCACTTGCTTTGAATCAATAATATGTGATTGTAGTTAGGATAAATACAGCCCTGCAAAAAGGATACTTTTAATTCCACTTTTTTCTAAACTCACTGAATAACTTATATCAACAACAGATTCACAATTCCTTAGGTCAGAAAGGAATTCGAGTTCTCTTATATAACACCCAAGATCACCACTGTTATTTCAGTAAATATAATCAAATTTGAGGGATTGAATTTCTTTGGGTTTGTTCACATTGGAAAGATACTACTTCGGAGTCAAGGAAAGAATCCGAGGCTCTTCCTCTTGTCTCCTTTCCACACTGAGTTCTACCTCCGGTGGGAGGACATTTTATAGTGACATCTAAAAACCACAAAAGAGGAAGAAGAAAAATCCTTCCATCCTGCTACCCAGTCTCCTTCTAGGATATCCTAAGAGGAAGTCAGCTGACCATAGCAAATTATGGCTTCAGAAGCTTGATCCTTGCTTCGCAAAATATAATATTCAAGGGAAGGTTTGAAGCCAAGAGACTACTTCAAATCAAGCAGTGTCAAAGCAGAAGATATATGACATGTAAAGCTCCGGGATTGAGAGTGACGGCAGACACCACTTAGAACAGGAGAACACTGGAAGTGTGCTGGTCAGAACAAGGTTTAAATTTGGTGAAATTATATTCTTATCCACTCTGGGAGTGCTGTAAATATTCATTAGCATATTAAAGAATCTGGAAAGTCCTACAGTAGGAGAATTAGCTTTGTTTAATTATTTCTTAATTTATTTAGTAGGAATTTCTTTCACATATAATGTTCCTTACAACTAGCATAGAAAATTCTTCTGAGAAGAAGGAAGAAGAAGAAGAACAAGAAGAAGAAGAACAAGAGGAGGAGGAGGAGAAACAACAACAACTGTAAATTCAACTTGCCATTTTAATCTGTTAGCTTTTGCTTTTTCCAGTCCTGGAGGGCTTGAACTCAAGGCCTGCATGCTCTCTATGGACTTGTTTTGCTCAAAGCTAGTGCTCTACACTTTAGAGGCACAGCTCTACTTCTGGTTTTGGGGGGTTTTTTGTTTTTTTGATTTTGGTAGTTTATTGGAGATAAGAGTCTCACAGACTAGTCTGGCTTTGAACTGTGATCCTCAAACCTCAGCCTCCTAAGGATTATAGGTATGAGTCACTGGCACCTGGCTAATCTATTATCTTAAAAAAAGAAAAAGAAAACAGAAAAACCAACCCAGATGCCCCTCAGTAGATGAATGGATCAAGAAAATGTGGTACATATACACAATGGAATTCTATGCTTCTATCAGAAAGAATGACATTGCCCCATTTGTTAGGAAATGGAAAGACTTGGAAAAAATTATATTAAGTGAAGTAAGCCAGGCCCAAAGAAACATAGGTCCCATGGTTTCCCTTATTTGCAATAACTAGTGTATGTCTGAGTCAAGCAGAAAAGGTCAGATAAGTTGATGTTAGGGGAATGAACCCCAAGATAAGTATTCAAATGTTTTTTTTTCTTTCATGCAATTGTTTCTAACATATTTATAAGATGATTTCTATGTTGCTTTGTAAGTCCCTCCCCCACAGTTTACCCCTTGTTTCACTGTATTTGATGGTGGTATAATTTGTGGAGGGGAAGGGAAAAAACAAATTGTTTAACTAGGGATACAGGTGGACCCATTGCAACAATGAGATGTACAAGACGTTATGTCGAAAAACGAACTTTACAACTTTGGTGGGGGGGGAGGATCGGGGTGGGGGAGGCGGGGGGAGTATGGGAAGGGGAAACAAAGAGGAGGCAACAATGCTTGATAAGAAATGTACTCGTTATCTTGCCCATGTAATTGTAACTCCTCTGTATGCTATTCTCACAATAGAAAAAATAATAAATTCTATTTAAAAAATAAATGAATACACTATTTCCCCCTTCCTGCTTAGATATATGTAGGTTGACATGTGTCAGAAGAAACATTTTTTTCCACTAACAGATACTTCTAAACATCTCTTGGATGTGTTATGCCTTAGGAGAGTAGATCTAAAGTACATATTAGCTTTGAACGCCAGAACAAAAGAGGACTATATCTAGATGAAATCAAATAATTAGGAAGAAAATGAAAATTATATCTGTGAAATATCTGTGTAGTTATTTCTCCTTCATACTCCCTGGTAGCTATAAAGGAAGCTCCCAAGCTGTCCTTTGCCACACTGCTAGGATAACAGTTTCTCGCCACAGATTTCATTAAAGACAGCTAGCCGCTGCAGAAACAGAGAAACTGGTTACTTGAAATCACATGAACACCCTATCTAAAGTTAGAATTTTCTTTTCTAAAGTTAGATTCCTTTCATTAAATCTGGCTTTGTTTCCTAGGAAAGGCAATGTTCCTGAAGAAAGCCAAAGTCAGGCTTCTCTAACGAAGAGAACCTATGAATGGTTTCTTAGATTTGTTTCTGTGTCGGGGGAGGGAGGTGAGTGATATTGGGACTTGAACTCACAGCCTTTAGCACTGTACTTCATCTTTTTCACTAAAGGCTGCTATACCACTTGAGCCATGGTTCTACTTCTGGCCTTTTTGGTGGGTAACTAGAGATAAGTCCCTCAGATTTGTATGCCTAGCCTGGCTTTTCAGTCAGGACCCTCATATCTTAGCCTCTTGAGTAGCTATGATTACAAGTCTGAGACACAGGTGTCCAGCCATAGTTATATTCTTTTGCCTGAGACAATACCACATTCTTGACCTTCTAAATTGACTGGCTTTCTTGCTCCTCTTTCATTTGATTCTTATTCTCTCCAACCATTTTGGAATTAATAAGTCTGCTTTCCAAACTCAGCTTCAGTTGGAATACAGATTTAAACTTTTCTTTGTTCAGTGGCCCACAAACTAACAATAGGCATGCTCCAATCCCAGCTCTGTTCCTTGAACCCTAGCCAACATAGCAAGGAGTAGTCTAAATAAAACATTGAATATTCTCTTGTCCATAAGCAGAACTCTGATCTTGCTTTATGTCGTAAGTAAAACCACCTCAGGATAGTGTACAAAGTAACCCTTGTACAATATCAAAGATGACAGCAGAGTTTGTGTTATCTCTAACAATTCTGAACATAATTATTTCATGAGTTACTTTTGAATTAGAGTCTATTTATGTTAAATGTTATTTCTGATGATTCTACCTTGTTTCTTCATGTTGCAGAAAAAGTTAAGATTGTAAACACATTTGGAGGCATTTTATAGAAATTTTGTATAGCCTGAATTTAAAATATGTCTTTCTAGAAAAGGTTTTTTAAATTTTATTTTATTTTATTTGTAAACATACTGTACAGAGGGGTTACAATTACATGGGCAGGATAATGTGTACATTTCTTACCAAGCATTGCAGCCTCCTCCTTTGTTTACCCTTCACATCCCTTCCCAGCCTCCCCCCTCCCCCCAATCCTTCTCCTCCCCCCGCCCCCCGCACCGACGTTGTAAAGCTCGTTTTGGACATGACAACTTGTACTTCTCATTGTTGCAACAGATCCACCTGTATCCTTAAACAACTGGTTTTTCCCCATCTCCTCCACAAGTTATACTGACATCAAATATAGTGAAAGCAGGGGTTATACTGTGGGGGAGGGACATACAAAGCAACAAAGAGATTGAATTACTTATTTTTGGATATTCTATTGTTATCAGCCCAAGACTGGTTTTTATATTATCCTCCTAAAGAATCTAGGCCTGGCTGGGTGCTGGTGACTCAAGCCTGTTATCCTAGCTACTCAGGAGGCTGAGATCTGAGGATCACAGTCCAAAACCATCCCAGGCAGGAAAGTCTGTGAGATGCTTATCTCCAATTAACTACCAGAAAACCAGAAGTGACACTGTGGCTCAAAGTGGTAGTGCAAGCCAGGCGCCAGTGTCTCATGCCTGTAATCTTAGCTACTCAGGAGGCTGAGATCTGAATATCAGAGTTCAAAGCCAGCCTGGGCAGGAAAGTCCATGAGACTCATCTCCAATTAACCACCAGAAAACCTGGAGTGGTACTGTAGCTCAAGTGATAGAGAGCTAGCCTTAACCTGAAGAGCTCAGGGAGAGTGCCCAGGCCCAGAGTTCAAGCCCCACGACCAACTTAAAAAACAAAAAAAAGTGATAGAGCACTAGCCTTGAGCAAAAGAGCTCAAGGACAGCACTCAGGCCCTGAGATCAAGCCCCACAGTCTCGGGGGGGGGGTTGTGTTGGGGAGGGGGCGGCGGGAATCTAGGCTCTCCAGGCAGTATACGTTTAAAACCTGAACTTGAGTTAGCATAGAATTGTTTGAATTTTTAAAGTTTTCCTTTCCATTCCCTTTCTCCCAGTAGGTCAGGTCAAGCCTGAAACATTCCTTTAAGTCCCATTCTGGGAGACAGTGAACATTTTAAGCTCTCCCCTTTCCCAGATTTGTAATATTTCAAAGGTTATTTAAGAGTCTTATGCTTCACTTGGGCTCAAAGACTTGCCAACTGTACTTGAAAATCTAAACTCACTGTTACTCAGACTCACCAAAATGTAAATTGGAGCAGTTAAAAGATCACTTTCTGGGGGCTGGGAAGGTGGCTCAGTGGTAGAGCACTTGCCTTGCATGCCTGAGGCCCTGAGTTCGATTCCTCAGCACCACATAAGCAAAAAGAAAAAAGCCGGAAGTGGCGCTGTGGCTCAAATGGTAGAGTGCTAGCCTTGAGCTGAAGAGCTGAGGGACAGTGCTCAGGCCCAGAGTTCAGGCCACAACTGGACCCCCCCCCAAAAAAAGATCACTTTCTAGGATATTTTCCATCCCTTAAAAAAATTATCATTAAAAAGCAAGCCTGTTATATTGTATCCAGCATATCTAAGGGATCTGTAGTGAATTTTCAGATTCATTAACAATACTATTAGAAATCAAAGGTTTATATTACTATTTTTCATGTGCTTTCACTTTGAACATTTTCATTCTTGTTATCTGTCATGATTTCTTTGGATATGAAAAAAATTCATTGATTCCAACCAAGAATAATGTCACTAGTCAAAAGCCACAGCTACTCAGGGAGCTGAAGCAAGATTAATCATTGAGCCTGGGAATTTGGGGCTAGTCTGGGCACCATACAAGACTATCTTAAAAAGAGAAAAGGAAGCCGGGCACCAGGGGCTCACACCTGTAATCCTAGCTACTCAGGAGGCTGAGATCTGAGGATTGCGGTTCAAAGCCAGCCCAGGCAGGAAAGTCCGTGAGATTCTTATGTCCAATTAACCACCAGAAAATCAGAAGTGGTGTTATGGCTCAAGTGGTAGAGTGCTAGCCTTGAGCTGAAGAGCTCAGGGATAGTGCCTCGGCCCAGTAGTTCAAGCCTCACTACTGACACAAAGAGAGAGAGAGAGAGAGAGAATGCTTGATAACCATTTCAGATCGTTATAGACTTACACTGAAAATACCTTCATAGACAAAATGTAAATACTTTCATATTTGTCTTCCGCTCTCAATTAGCAGAAATAATTAGTATACAGAACACACAACTTCTGCTCAGCCCTCACGCTTCTCCAAAGCAAAAGAGCACATATGAAATTCTTCCTTATTGAAAACCATGCTTGGAAGACAGGGAAGAGCTATCCATTCTGAAAGAAATCTAAACTTTCCATGAGAAAAATCAAGATTTAGCTCACTTAAATCTAACATTTGAAGCTTTTTCCATGTCAGCTTTTTCTTTGGCTAATAGAATTCTTTGTGTGGGAATATTATAAGATCAAAGTAAATTAAAATTTTAATTGATCAATTTAATCAAACTCAAAAATACATTTAAAATATTTTATAGGGTTGGTTAATACTTTAAAGAGAGAACTTAGAAAAGCATAAAGGAAATAATTGGAAAAGTGAGTAGACATACAAATTTCCTATGCTACATAGTATATTCAAAAGGCCTGATGATTTTTTTTAACTGTTAGCAGTGTCTGCCATAAATTTACAGATTTTCTTAGGAATGGTATTGTTCAGTGTCTTTTTGACATCTATTTTACTGATTACCAACACAGTCAGAGAGTATTTGGATTTATCCTAAGTTCTTCCTTCTGCAATTGAAGCATATTTCCCCTTGTTCTTTTCTTAATGGAGACCAGATTCTTATGAATAACTCTTCATCTTCTAGAAGACTCACTCTCAGCCATGCATTCCACTGAATTGTCTTAGTTACCAAACTACCATGGAGGATATCCTGAAGGGAAAAATTCAAGATCAAACAAGACCTCTCTTCATGAAAAAAAAAAAAAAATATATATATATATATATATATATAAAATTTCCCCCTTTCTAGTTTTATTAACAGCAAAAATTTCTCATCAAATAACACACTGATATTAAAGGTGCCCAGGAAATTCTATCACTTTTAAATCCCACAGAATCTTGAAAATGTGATTCTAGTAAGCATTTTCCAAGTAATGCTGCTTGTTATGTAGCTGTAGTTGTAGTTTTTTCTTGTCAAAAATCAAATGGTGCCAGGCGCCAGTGGCTCACGCCTGTAATCCTAGCTATTCTGGAGGCTGAGATCTGAGGATCACGGTCCAAAGCCATCTGGGGCAGGAAAGTCCATGAGATAAACCACCAGAAAACCGGAAGTGGTGCTCTAGCTCAAGTGGTTAAGTGCTAATCTTGAGTTGAAGAGCTGAGGGACAGCACCCAGGCCCAGAGTTCAAGCCCCATGACGGCCGACCCTCCCCCTTCCCCCCCGCCCAAAAAAAAATCAAATGGTTGAGCAAGGCACCGGTATCTTACACCTGTAATCCTAGCTATTTTGGAGGTTGAGATCTAAGGACAGCGATTCCAAGCCAGCCCAGGTAGAAAAGTCCCCTTGAGACTCTTATCTCCAATTAACCACTCAAACTGGAAGTGATGCTTTGGCTCAAGTGGTAGAGTGCTAGCCTTGAGCAAAAGAGGCTCAGGGACAATGCCCAGACCCTGAGTTCAAGTCCCACAACCGACAAAAAAATCAAATGGCTGATTTTTTAATGCTACTTCACCTCTAAAATATATTGTGGCAACAAACTGTATTATTCAAGGACAGACTTGTGATTCTATCTCTTTGTGATTCCAAGATGAAGTAAAATGGAGTCATTCACAGTCAGTCAATATAGATAATTTCATTCTATCACCTCTAATTGGCCTCTTGCCCATTTCCCTTTCCCCCAAACACATATATAAGCATTAAATGTTTCTTTTTGGGGGGGGGGTCCGGTTGTGGGGCCTGAACTCTGGGCCTGGGCGCTGTCCCTCAGCTTTTCAGCTCAAGGCTACCACTCTACCACTTGAACTACAGCGCCACTTCCGGCTTTTTCTTTTTGCTTATGTGGTGCTGGGGAATCGAACCCAGGGCCTCATGCATGCAAGGCAAGCGCTCTACCACTGAGCCACCTTCCCAGCCCCTAAATGTTTCATCTTAAGTACTTGGTCCTTGTGCTCAACATCTTCTGATATTTACCTTTTTTCCACTTCATTTTTCCCAACTAGAGTCTCACTATGTATGCCCATCAATTTTAGAGAGTAACCATGTTTTCATTAGACCATTCCAAAGGGCCAGAAGACAAAACAATCAATATAATAACTATAGTATAATAACTATAATATTTGCTCATTTAAAAATACATATATCCCAGGATTTCTGTTAGAGTTTTTGATAAATTGCCTGAATTGAGTTGTGTCCTTCCAAGAAATGTTGAAATCACTCTTAGAACCTCAAAGTAAAACCTTGCAGAAAGTATATAATTCACTGAGTGAACTGTGGCAAAGTAGGCCCAGTCTAGTCCAGTATGAGTAGTATCTTCTTGAAAGGGTGAAATTTACACAGAGACCTAACAGAGGGAGAATGCCATGTGAAACTAAAGAGCATCTACAAGTTAAAGAGAGAGCTAGAAGCAAAGATTTCCCTCTAGCTTTCAGAAGGAACTAAATCTACTAACATTGTCATTTCAAGCTTCCAGATTCCAGAATGTGAGATTTAAAAATGCTGTTACTTTAGAAAATTAATGCACAACCCTACAACTGCAGTCTTATTCCATTTTTATAAACAGGCAAGTAGAGGAAGATCAAAGTCATTGTCCAAGGTCACATTGGTAGTAAGTGGTAGGGCTGGAGTTCAACCTAGATTTCTTTTGCGCTAAAGCCTATGTTCTTTTCCTTGTATCATGCTTTCTCTTAATTCACTTTATATTGCCTTTATTGTTATTGGTTTTTTCAACTATACATCTAAGAAAACCCATGCACGCAGCACATAGGCTTACAGAATATACCTAGAATTGCACGGTGAAGCTATTTCAGAAAGTTCTAAGGAGAACTTTCTAAATTCCATGCCATGTCAATTATAAGAGAAAGCTCAAGATGTAGGTGAAGTCATTGATCTATTCTGGGAAGAAAAGGTTAGTACCGCAATGTTGATGGGAATTAGAAAGGCAAAGCCAGACACAAGTAGGAGGTTCTAGAGAACCTTATTGAAACTGTCTCATTGAAACTGAACATAGGAAGGGGAGGGAATAAAATTGTTTTCCTGAAAGAAAATTCAATGGACAGTGAAACAACTTAAGTAAGGCGGAAAGCAAGAAGGTATCCGGAGAATAGCAAACAAGGACTTGGATGGAAAGAAAAGTTTCTCAGTTTCTAACAGCTAAAAAACTTACCTATTGGCCAGATATGCTAAAGAAGGAACTGTGACTTAGGGAGTTATAGAATTCAGTCCATTACAGTGCCTGGCCAGGTAGCAAGGGGTGATGAAATTTAGCTTGCAATCTTCGTACCAAGCCATGTCCCAGCACTGTGCTTGAACAACTAAAAAAGGTACCGCCTCTTGGTCCTGGGAAGGTAGCTCCATGGTAGAGCGCTTGCCTTGCATGAATGAGGCCCTGGGTTCCATTCCGCAGCACCACACAAGCAGAAAAAGCTGGAAGTGGTGCTATGGCTCAGTAGTAGAGTGCTAGCCTTGAGCTGAAGAGCTGTGGGAAGCACCTAGGGCCTGAGTTCAGGCCCCACAACCAAAAAACAAAAACAAAAAACAACAGTTCCTCTTGCACAGAATCAGAGAGAAACAGGAAAGATACAGCGGAGGAGACCATCAGCTGCACAAGTTTGTAGAAACTGTAAGCTTTATAGACCATAATAATGACAATGCATGAAGGCTAGCGGGCCTATGCAAAAAATCATTAACTCAAGATCAGAGCATATGCATTGGACTCTCAAATAGAACATGAAGAACAGAATCTAATGGTTATGGTAGTGTGTTAGCTTTGTCTTAATAAATAATAATAAACACCTGAGATAACCTATGAGGAGAAAAAGTTTATTCTGGCTCAGTTTCAGTGGATTCAACCATGATCACTTGACTATTGTTTCTGGTCCAGTGGCAAGACACTCCATCTTGATGGAGCCCATGGTCAAGGAAGATGCTTCCATCATGGTGGCCAGGAAGCAAAGAGAGGAGGAAATTTAGAAGTTTTGTGCTTAATTTTCATAGATGCCTGTAGCACAGATACAGATACCAAAAACTCAGATAAACACACGTTTCAGGTAAACAACAAATACTTTTTAATGCAAGTATCTTCAGCAATTTTTAATTATCTGCGATTCAAATTTAACAAAGTTTTTTGTATCTTTATTTGCTAAATCTCGGAACGAGACCTAAGGAGAAGTTTTAGCTAGGGCCGCACTCCCTTTAGATCAATAGAGTGATGGGATAGAAGTAGCCCGGAATGTTGGTAGCTATGTCTTGAAGGAGCATTCTTACTTCACATTTAAAGTTCTTGGATTGTCTAATCCATCATAAGTGCTCATTAAATATTATCTATTGCTATCATAGCAGTTAATGCAACACCTTTTCAAGTTCATGGAGATATGGGGTGGTAAGGAATAAGGAAAAGTGAGGCATGCAGCAGATAAGAACAGATAATATTTCAGGAATGGGAAGGGGAAACAAAGGAGGAGGCTACAATGCTTGATAAGAAATGTACTCATTACCTTGCCCATGTAATTGTAACCCCTCTGTACAGTATTTTCACAATAAAAAAACAGATAATATTTTTATTATTCCAGGAATAGACTGGCACTGTATAAGTGTAAATTAAATTAAAAATTGGTGAGGCAGGCTGGTTTTAGTGACAAATGTTTCAGAGTCCAGCCCTATCAGAGAATCACACTGGTCCTTGGGCCAATGAAATAATGAATACAGAATCCTAATAGCACAATGGACTACAGACCTAAAAATATACTAGCCCACCAAACTTCTCCCTTGAGGAAACAGGAAGAGATTTGGCTGATGTGTGGAAGGCACAGAAGTAAATATCTTTTCAATTAAGAGGAGAAACAGTATCACTGCATTGGAAAACTGCTGGAAAGCTAGCTACCAATTAAAACAACTAGAAAATTCCTTGCTGTTGAATCAAATTCAAGAAAAAGCTTATAGTGCTCTTTCTGAACAGTTTTCCCTTACGAGTTTATAATCCAATCCTTCTAATTAGTAGAGAAAAAGTCTTTTGGAAAATGAGAAGAATGTCCTAAGGAAAAAAAGTCAAAATGGTGATGATGAAATGGATAAACCATCCCACCCCCCTCTGAGTTACTTGTCTAAAGATTTTTATATGATGCAGTAGTAGTCCGATGTCTCAAAGTGTAAAGCGCTAGTCTTCAGTGTAAAAACTCAAAAGGCATCACCCAGACCCTGCGATCAGACCAAGTACCCAGACCCTGAGTTCAGGCCCCATGACTGACAAAAAATAAAAAAATTCAAACAAAAGTTGATGCCATTGGCTCATGTCTATACTTAGCTACTCAGAAGGCTGAGATCCAAAGATCACAGTTCATGCCAGACTTGGCAGGAAAGTCAGTGAGACGCTTATTTCCAAATCACCATCTAAAAACCAGAATTGGAGCTGTGGCCCAAAGTGCCTAAGCAAAAGAAGCTTAGGCACATGCACCCAGGCCCTGAGTTTAAGCCCCATGACTGACAGAAAAAGAAAAAAGAAGAAAAGAAAAAGAAAATTCATGCTATGTGACAGAACCATGAAACTATTTCACAGCAGCTAATTTTTGTCAGCTAAAAAGCCACAAAGTATATTTGTAATTTTCTTCTGCTGGCTGACATTTGGAAAGTTGGCAGAAAAACAGGACAACTGACAATTTCTACACAGCATCTCATCTGCTTTGTTTTGTAAGATCATCTACGGTGATGGTTTATACACATTTCCTGGACTCACTGTATGTAAAAATAGTCCTGCACATTGATGGACCAGATAGTTCACACCATATCAGTCACTTTTCAGAGCAGAACATTGTGCTAGTCAGATGCATTCTGACCTAGGCTAATAAGCATTTGCAATTGTTTTATTTTGTTCTATAGTACAGGGGTTCAAACCCGTGGCCTTGTACATATGCTCCTCATCACTGTGCTACAGCCTCAGCTTTTGGTTTTTGGAAATAAGGGCTTACCATGTAGCTCAGCTAGCCTCATTTCAGGTGTGAGACACCACAATTGGTTTCATTTGGTTTTAACAGGGCTATTGCAGGCTAATAGGAAAAAGCAGTGAGGATTATTTGTAAAACATTACAGTGATAGATTGACACAAACAGAGATTTTTATTTGCAACAGAGTGAATTGTTACCCTATAAACTTTTAAATCACTGAAAACTGCTGTGCTAAGAACTAAGACTAAACAAATAGAGAAATGCTAATAATATGAGATACTAGAAAACACAGTTACATAAAGCACCTATTATCTGCTCAGATATCTGAAGCTTTGTAGTCTACTAAAGTTTCACCCTAAGAACCTCCACCAATATGGAGATTGTGTGTTAAGGCTCCATCAGAAAGACAATAATAGTCCCAGAAAAACAGTTAAGAGAAATGCTACCCAGAGAGAAGGAGGATTCATCATAGAAAAATATTTTATTCACAGTAAGAAGATTCAAATATAAGGTGTTCTTATCATTAATAATTCAAACTAAATTACAGATTTATAATCATTTTCTCAGATTGCCTAATATTTTTGTTTGTTTGTTGACTCAGAGTCTGGGCGCTGTCTTTGAGCCTCTTTGTCCTCAAGGCTAGTGCTCTACCACTTGAGCCACAGTGCCACTTCAGCTTTTGAGTGGGTAATTAGAGATAAGAGTCTCACGGGGACTTTTCTGCCCGGGCTGCCTTCGAAGCACAATCCTCAGATCTCAGCCTCCCGAGTAGCTAAGATTACAGGCCTAAACCACCAGTGACCAACTTTAATTTTTCAGCAAACATTATTTCATCAACTACATAAATGTGCAAAACTTATTAGTGAAAACTAGTGAAAGTACTGAAAATATTAAGCACTTCTTTGGAATATTGTTCTGATTCAATTAAAAGAAATGTATGGGTCCAATTAGGTTATTCGCCTGTAGAAGAAGAATGACAATGATTTGAGTTTAGGGTAGGAACTTAGATGGCTCAAGGGTTATGTCAGCATCAGGAATACCTTTAAACAAACAAGAGCTTTTCTTCCACTTAGAGCTGTTTTCATTTTCTGTCTGTTTGTTCACTTATCTGTCTTTGGGGAGGTAAAGGGGAGGCACAAAACTAGAGAGACAAAGGGAAAACAAATGCAGCAGTGTACACTAGACACTATGTTGAACATGAGGGGCTGGGAATGTGGGTTAGTGGTAGAGTGCTTGCCTAGCATGCATGAAGCTCTTGGTTCAATTCCTCAGTACCACATACACAGAACAAAGCTGGAAGTGGTGCTGTGGCTCAAGTAGCAGAGTTCAAGCCCCAGGACTGGAAGAAAAGAAAAAGAAAAAAAAAAGAAAATGAAAATAGAGCTTGTGGGTGAGAATGGAAGGGAAAAACTTGGAAAGAGCAAGGGAAGGGGTAACATCAAAACAAATAAGACTTAAAGACTTTTTTTGGTCAACAATGTTGGTGATAAATCAACTTAATAATCATTGTGTATGTCATTAAACTATTTGAAGCTAATGAAGCCATTTTTTTTTGTTTTTTTTGGGGGGTGTCTGGTAGTGGGGCCTGAACTCTGGGCCTGGACACTGTCCCTCAGCTCTTCAGCTTAAGGCTATCACTCTACCACTTGAGCCACAGCGCCACTTCTGGCTTTTTTCTTTTTTTTTTTGCTTATGTGGTACTGGGGAATTGAACCCATGGCCTCATGCATGCAAGGCAAGCACTCTACCACTGAGCCACCTTTCCAGCCCTAATGAAGCCATTTTTTAAAAAAAATCCAATAATTCATATATTTTCCTTTTTTATTTATATATTTATATAGTTTCCTTTCTTATTTATTAATTTATATTTTTCCTTTCTTATTCAAGGTGGCAAGTTACAAGGCAGTTCCTCCCTAATATTTTGTGAAGAAACTCAGGTGAATCATAAATCATTTGAAACCAACCATTTGAAACCAATGAGATCTGCTGAGACTTCCTTTCATATAAAACCATAAATGCTGAGCCTGTACAGACAATCTGAACGTCAGAGGGTCATTGGTAGGCCTTCGGTGCCGCCCTATCCACACTTTCTTTCTTTTAAGGTTGGTCATGGGGCTTGAACTCAGGTGAGCACTGTCCTTGAGCTTGTTTACTCAAGGCTAGCACTCTATCACTTGGAGCCACAGCTTCACTTCCCATTTTCTGGTGGTCAATTGTAGATAAGTTCTCATGGACTTTCCCTCTTAGGCTGGCTTTGAACTGTGATCTGCAGATCTTAGCGTCCTGAGTAACTAGGATTACAGGCATGAGTCACTGGTAGCCATTTTTTTTTTAGCTATATATTGAAGAGTCCATTTGAAATTGATTGTTCAGGATTTGTAACAGAAGTAAATGATTCTGGCTTTTAGAATATAAAATGGAAAGCCAAGCTATTATGAGCCACAATTGATGCTACTATATGTAGTTATATTTAATATAAAACTATCAACTCAAGCCTCTGGATAAAACAATCCTTTACTCTTCTATCACTTTTCAGATGGTTTTTGCCATCAAGTAGCCAAAAGCATTTTATTCCACTATATTGAGGTCCGTTGTTTACCAGTTTAGAATCCCTGTTATTTTTCACCATCCTTTTGACAATTCTTTGAGCCTTTTCATTGCTAAAAGATATGTCCCCTAGGAGTAATAAATAGAAATAGATGAAATTCAAATAAACATTTTTGCCAGTTCCTGGGAGGAGTATGGAGTGGCTAGCTACAGTTAACACAAAGTACATGACCTTGAATATGGCAGTCACTCAGTAAATCTGTAATTATCAATTCATTTTTGGATTCTGACCATCATCACATCTAACCAAAAGTGGATTAAAACACAATGTGAGTTAACAATGATTGTGTCATATTTTTTAAATAAATGGGAACATTAATACCCACTTTAAATGCCCATAATTTTATTATTCCAGTCTCACTAAACATTTGAAGGCCACAGCTGTTGATAATTCTTTCGATTTGCCAGATCCTCTAATAGTCTACTGACTTTGACTTGAATGTGGCATTTGTACCACATTAAAGTTTGGCAAGCTTAATCTTTGCTAACCATGGGCAAATGTAAACATGCTATAAAATATCAATGTATATTTTCAGCCAAAGCCATGATCAGGTATATATTTATTTGGATTTGACTGAGAACCTATCATTCAGTCATACACACTTGGCATCTTTGTATTCTGCATGGTAATTATGCTGGCAAAAGTATATATATATGGCTGGGAATGTGGCTTAGTGGTGGAGTGTTTGCCTAGCATATATGAAAAACCCTGGGTTCAATTCCTTAGTACCACATAAACAGAAAGAGCTAGAAGTGGTGCTATGGCTCAAGTGAAAGAGTGCTAGTCTTGAGGGGAAAAAAAAATGTCCAGGGACAGTGCCCAGGCTCTGAGTTCAAGCCCCAGGACTAGCAAAAGAAAAAGAAAAGAGTACACACACACACACACACATATCTGAATAATGACTGAAGCTCTAAGCCTGGAAGAGAACAGGAAGAAAAAAAAAAAGAAGAGAGGAATGGAGAAATTCCATTTTACTTCTCCTGGTTGGAATGAGTCTCCATATGCTCCAAGAGGGAACACTTGAAATGGTGATCTTGCCCATACCCTATCTGCTCCAAACTGAAAATACCCCTTTCACACAAGCCCATAAGAGATCCTACCTTGCATTTTCTAGGCTAAAAGCCTCATGAGAGAGTAAAAGTTCCATTATCTGGTTCTTTATCAAGTCTAAGCTGAAGAAACGCAGCATTTCTTAACATTCCACTGCAATGGGGTTCTTCAGTCTGGAAATCCACAATACTCATAGATGCAGAACACAGATAGGCAGTGTAGGATATCAAACATATTGTCCTATTTTATATCCATCCATTTAGATACGGTCAGCCATAGCAATGTGTGATGAGGGGCGGCTTTGTCACTTTGTCCCAATGCCTCCTGAATTGTACCATGACGTTCCCTAAATTCCAGTGTACCCCTGAATGCCAATGTATTGACTCAGTTTCCCACATAACTCAAGGGCCTCTTATATTTATCTAATGACACATGAAGGAAAAATAGGGATTACAGAGTTATTCTTTTCTTCGTGTGAAAGTACAAGGACTTGATAGAACATCTTCTCACTTTAGCTCTCGCTCCATGCCTGTTCTTCAGTGTTTCCTAACAGGGAAGGAAGCATCGTTTGTTTAACTTTCGTGCTCAAGAAGTGGATACCTCTCTTGTATAAAGATCACGGCACATATGCCAAGGTTAAATTAGATTTAATTCTGCCAAGAAAACACAACACATCCACCTCCTTCAAACCAAAAATCCAATTCCGTTTCCTAATTGTCTGGTGCTTGCTCACTCATTGTCACTCAGCACTTACTGGGCCTCCAGGGGGCTCTACAGGCTATCTGACATTGGTGGCCCCAGGTAGTCAGAGAAGGAGTAAAGCAGACCTCCTGGAGTCTGATGTGGGAGCAGCAAATGAGGACCCATTTCCTCTTTTTGCAAATGTTTATTCCCGAATGAATGTACCAATCAAAACAGACAAAAGACAACAATTCAATCGGACCCAATGTCTTATTCCTTTTGACCTGCCCAATATTATCTACTGTGACGTATAGGCATACATTGTTGAGGCAGAAATAATAAACCACCTTTAGGCAGAATCACAGCTTATGGCTTTTGGTTTGCCATATTTGGTGGTTGTTGTAGTAGTAAAAGAAAGGAATAAGTCAGTCAAATGTCTTTATATTAATAGGGTTTGTTTGTAATCTATCTATCTATCTCCCTACCTACTTATCTCTTGGAAGGTGCTATTTATTTAGGCAATTCTCTTACAATTAGAAATAAGTTTTTATCTGGGTATGCTGGTACAGGCCTATAATCCTATTACTTGGGCTACATCAATTAAAGGTCAACTACATAGAAACCTTGTCTCAAAAAACTAAAGACTGGGCTGGGCGCCGGTGGCTCACTCCCATAATTCTAGCTACTCAGGAGGCTGAGATCTGAGGATTTCAGTTCAAAGCCAGCCCAGGTAGAATAATCCATGAGACTCTTATCTCCAATTAACCACCAGAAAACTGGAAGTGACACTGTGACTCAAGTGTGATTGGCCTTGAGCTGAAGAGCTCAGGGACAGCACCCAGGCTCAGAGTTCAAACCTCACAACTGACAAAAAAAAAAAAAAAACTGAAGACTTAAGTGGACACTGATGGCTCACACTTGTAATTCTAGCTATGCAGGAGGCTGAGATCTGAGGATTGTGGATCAAAGCTTAGCCTTGGGCAGAAAAGTCCATGGAACCCTTATCTCCAGTTAACCAGAAAAAAAAAAAGCCAGAAGTGATGTTGCTCAAGTGGTACAGTGCTGGCCTCGAGCAGAAAAAAGTCACACAAGAGCTAGAGGCCATGAGTTCAAGCCCCAGTACTGGTATATATATATCGTGTACACACACAGGCCCGTGTGTGCACCCACACACACACACATACACAAAGAAAAAAAAAAAAACAAAGACTGGAGATGTAGTTCAAAGGGAGCATTTGCCTAATATGTGTGAAGACCAAGTTTGATACCCAAGACTGAAAAGAAAAAAATTTTAATTTACTTATATTTATGATCTTTTCTGGTTGTTCAACAGAATTTAACTTTTCTTCACAAGTAATTTACACCACCATGCACCACTGCGATTAAAGGTAATATCGTTACTCCAACTTGGAGAATGAAAATGCCTTTTTACTTTTTTCCCCCTTTTCCCCTCCTGACCAGATGACAGATGAAGAAGAAGCCAATCCGAGCCATCATCAATGCATGCCTTTCAGCGCTTTCCATGACCCAGGCCTGTGGCCACCACCAAATCTCGTAGATGGTAATTCAAACTGATCAAGGGACATCTGGAATGAACAGACCCCTATACAAGCAGAGATAAAAGTAGCTGCTGTCCAGCTGTTTAAAGAACTCAACTCTGACCTCTACTGGTCACGCTACTAAAACACAGCAGCTAGCCTGAGTATGCATCTTCATAGTTCATTCATTGAATTCATTCAATTAGCAAAGATTTTTCATAGACTACTCTGTGCCAGGAACTGTTTAAGGAATAGTATAAACCGCTTACCTCTTAAAATTCATCATGAAGACTTAAAAAAAACACATAAACATTATCAGTAACTTCACCACATAATGGCTTTGAAAAGGAGAAACATTGGATTAAGTTTTAAAAGAATCCAAAATGCTGAGGAAGCAGAATCAGAGATGCAGGTGGCAGAATTAAATAGGGCTCCCCGCATGAAGGGCTCTCCAATTAGAATCTAGCAAGCATAAAGGAGATGACAATCTCAACAACTGAAAACCTTAACACAGTCTGCTTTTCTCAAAGCAGGGAAATGAGACATTACCCTGGAAACTGTTCTTTTACGGAGAGTTTCTGAAAGATTTTTTGGCTCCAACACGATTTGTCAGATATTGCAGCAGCGACAACTTCCAAATTCTCAGTGGTTTCAAAAGGAAATATTTATTCCAAAGCATAAGAAGATACCACCCCATGCCCACAGGGATGATGAACAAAACCGAGAAAATAACCAATGTTGGGGAAGAGGTGGTGAAACTGGAGCCCATGGACACCGCCAGTGAGAATGTAAGATTGGAAAACAGCTTCCATAGAAGGTAGAGGGGTCACATCTCAAAGAAGTCAAACTAGAATGACCACATCATCTAGCAATCACCTCTGAGAACCTACTTCCAAGAATTGAAAGTCGGTACTTGAAGGGATTATTTACATACCTATATTCATAGCACCAATGTCAACAACAACTAATAGGCAGAAGCAATGCAAGGTGTTTGTGCTCAGATGAATAAAAAACAAAATGTAGTGAACAATACACACAAAGAAGATTATTGTGCCTCAAAAAGGAAGCCAATTCTAACACATGCTATCACATGGATGAAATAAAAGCAAACCATATTAAGTGATGCAAGCCACTCACAAGAAGACAAATGCTACGTATACCACGTGTGTGATGTATATAGAAGAGTCAAATTCTTAAGAGACAGGAAGTGAAACTGCTGTTCACCAGGGGCTAGAAGCAGGAGAGAATGTATACAGGTTCAGTTTCACAAACTAAATTGTGATGGAAATAGACTGGGGGTGGTGGAGGTGGTGATGGTTGTGTCACATAGAAACAGCCACTGAATTGTATGCTTTAAAATGGTTAACGCTGTATGTGAATTTTATAACACAATAACAATTAAACTTAAAAGTAACTGTGAACATTACAAATGAGGCAATCCCTCATGTCCTGGGGGCGCAGGTTGACTGTAGGTCAGCTCTGATTGCCATGGGCTTGGCTCAGTGGGATTCAAGGCCATGACAGGAGTCCTCTCACTCCTCTGAGGTATGCTGTTCTCATGGGCAAGGTCAAGGTGGAAGCAGGCCTAATGGAACCATACAATTTAAGGCGTCTGCTCACATGTGGCACATGTCAAGTCTAGTTATGTTCTATTAGCCGAAGAAAGTTCAACTGGTCAACCTGAAGTCAAGAAGGGCAGGGGTGGGTATTTTGCCTAGACAGAAAAGCCCAGCAAGAGCAAGGAGTGACTGAATAATTTTGAATAAATAATATAATATTTAACCATTACCTTTGAGGTTTTCTTTCATTTAAATTTTATCATAAAGGTGATGTAACAGAGGCGATACAGTTACATAAGAGAGGTAAGGAGTACATTTCTTTTTGAACAGTGTTACCTCCTACCTGATTTTCTTCCACTTCCCACTCTCACCACTTTTTAGTTTTGATGGTCCATGCCAATTGTCACCACCAAGTTGTATACATGGCAATTCACATCGATTGAGCAACATCTAGAAAGAGTAGATTCTTACGTAAACATAGGCAATAAAGTAATCCTAAATCCAAGATAAATTGCAGGACTCTGAACCCCTGTCCAGCTGTGAAATGGGAATCACAGAGGTATTCTGACCAAAGGTGGCATCAGTTTGGTATTCCTTTCCAAGAAGTTTAGGAGATAACAGGTAGTGTTTAAAAATTGAAAAGCCTTGCATCCAAGAAATAGGAACTGAGCAATGACTATAAATCCGGATTAAATTAGTAATCTACAAAATGAGACTACAGATCTCTAAAGGTTTCTTTTATTGCTAAACATCCTCGATTTGGAATAAAATACATTATTTTTGTTGTTGTTTTGAAAGCCCTTAAGCTACTATGTAGTTTAAACAGCAGGTGGCGCTGTACAACAACTTAATAGAAAAGGACAATTAGAAGGTTTTTATAGCTGACCAGAATTGACATACAGTGGTCTGATAGTGCAGTGAGAGGGAGACTAGAAACATAAGCTATTGCAGAGAGACACTCTAGAATTTGGCATCTTACAGGCAGGAGCCACCAGCACTTGGCCTGTATGCTAGTGTGACAACTTGGCACAGGGGAAGGAGCTTGGAGACTGATCTGGATTTAAACCCAAATCCAGCTGTAGGGTATGATCACTTTGCTCCTATTATATGAAACTAATCAGAATAGAGCTTGTTTGCTTGGGGCTTCCAAAGTTTTCATGTTTTTGTTTTTGTTTTTAAGCTGGGACAAGTTACTTACTTGTGAACCTCTATCCCATTCATAACGTAGGGCAAATTTTGCATGAGAAATAAAGGTAGTGTGGCTACATAATCAGTAAATCAGTAAGACGTCCTTAGTAAGGGTCACTTCTCTGTTCCTTAAAGAAAGCCTACTCAATGTTGTTACACAAGATTTGTTACACAAATTTATCATCCGCACAGATAGATACAATGCTTGTGGTTAGCTGTGACCACTTCTTACAACTCTATGATTTGAGACACTCAAAAATTATATCTTTTAAGCTAGTGCATAGCTAGAGGCTTAGGGTACTCACTGGCCCACACCTGCCTGGTAACCCTAACTCATGCCATAATCCTAGCTACTCAGGAGGCTGAGATCTGAGGATTGTGGTTCAAAGCCAGCCCAGCCAGGAAAGTCCATGAGACTCTTATCTCCAATTAATAACTAACCAACCAAAGAAACAAAAAAGTTGAGCTCTGGCTCAAGTGGGAGAGCATTAAACAATAAAGCTCAGGGATAATGCTGAGTTCAAGCCCTAGGACTGAAAGGTAAAATAAATAAAGAGGAAGAAGGGGTTACACAATATATCTTTATTCTAGTTACCCAATCTCTACCCAACTGAAACCCTGCTTCACAAGCTGTGTGAGCCACAGCTGGGGAGCAATACACATCCTGAATTGCAAACTTCATTTTGCCACCTCACAGAACTTGCATAAATCTCAAACACAGTGAATGCACCTTCTATTTTATGAAGTTATTATTTTGAAAAAAAAGATTGTAATAGTCACTAGTGTCACTAGTCCTGCTGACTCTGTGAATTGGGAGATGGAAAATTAATATGCAATATTAATATTTCTATTTGCATGTAAAGGGGAAATTCTTTGCTTTTTTGAAAGCTATAGGATAATGTGTGGGTGTGATGCAGGTAGATAATTTTTCAGATTTAGCTTACTGCTCTTTCTAGCTCTTTCTGCAGAGTGAAAACTATCGGTCACTAAAATTCCAAAGTCAAATGACTTATCATTACTAATAAATGAGTCATTACGCTCTAGAAATGTGACAACCAAATGAGAGTACTTTAAGTTTTAATGCCGGGTTCTGAGCTTAAATCAGGGTCTGGGCACTGTCTCTGGGCTTTTTTGCATAAAGCTAGCCCTCTGCCACTTAAACCACAGCTCTACTTCTGGCTGGCTTTGAACTGCCATCGTCAGCAGTTAGCCTCCTGAGTAGGTACTCTAAGTTTTAATGCTCCAGAATGACAAGAATTAGACACATGTGAGGTGTGTTTCCTCCAGGGATTAGACACGTCTTCAGAGTGCAATGTGCTTCTCAGGTGATCTAAACACAAGTCAGTCCCAGTAAAATTGTTTCTGATCTGCCAAGTGTCGGCAAAAAATTCTCACTACCTAATCTCCCTTCTCCAAATGAACATGGCTCCTCCGACTCCCCCATCCCAGCCAATCTTCTTTTTCTTCAGAAGCCTCACAATTTTTCTTGCTATAGTATCTATTAGGTCATTTTCCTAAACCTCTCCAGATTCATCTGAACTATCTCCAAACTTTTCAGCTCTGTGTCTCCAATTATGAGTGGAGGCTATTGATGATTGGGAATGATTCTCTTCTCTAATGTGTTGGTGCTTATCAGTTCTTCCAGTGGAATGATTCTGAGGTCCTTTTGCATACACTTGCACCTGTGTGGGACACGTTCTTCCAGCCTGGCTGGAGGCAGAAGATGCCTCCTGTAGCTTTCGCTCAGCATCGATTATTCCATTCATCTGTGAAATGAATTTGTAATGTGTTCTACTAATTTTGCCTCTACACATTCCTACCTTCCAAGAGGAGAGGTGACTAAACCACCCACCTTTCCCCACGAGAAAGTAATTTTTTCACCTTAGGTGGGCCATCTGCTTCTCCTAACAACTCCGCTTTGACTTGAATTGAATACATCTTGTCCTAGGCATTTTGCCAGCTATAGGCTCCAGGATATGGAGCAACTAAAAGTGGTTTCCTCATGATGTCAAGCTTTTTTTTTCTTTCTTTCTTTTTTTTTGTAAATACAATTTATGGAATCAGCCTCAAGGAAATTGTCCATTCATGTCTATAAATGTAGTTAACAGAGTGTCAGGAATACCAAAGTAAACACCTCAGCTGTAGATGACTTTTCTAAGACTTAGTCTCTTGGAGCATATGTGTGGATCTAGCAGGGGGCCTGTCAAATGGTGAAGATTGAGTACTTGCTTAGGACACAAAAGACACTCCTAAGATAAAGATGCTTAATCCTGAATGCAGATCCAATTCACAGATGGGATTTTTATTCTTCAGGCCGTAGTCACACTCAGCCAGCAGTGCTTCTGATATACAGCCAAGCTTAGAACAATGCTCTTAAGCCACTAGAGATCAAAGACCTCTTTCTAAACTATCTAGAGAAAATATTACCTAGGGCAGAAATGTACAGTCTTAATCCAGAAAATGGGAAAGTCTGGGAAGCAACAGTAAATGGAGGGTATTTTCTGGTAGTGTCGTCTAGAGATTTAAGATTATACTAAGGAAAATCAGATTAAGGCAGCCTTGAACTGACCACCGTGAGCGGCTCACTCCAGTGGAGGGGATTTCCTTCTACTTCCTTACTTCCGTTCAGTGGTAGAGTGCACTCTTGGCATGCACTAGGCCCTGGGTTGCATTTGCATTCCTAGCACTGCAAAGGAAAAACAAGAAAGTTCAGTGATTTAAATCTCAGATAATCACAATAAACAGACATAAGAAAATGATCATCTGTATGGATTCAGAACTTGGACATCTTTATTTTCCTCCATATTGTAGGCAACTCTCTGACTTTCTCCTGGGGATTCCACATTTTCCAAATTGACCAGGAACTCAGGAAACTTACTTTGTCTGAAAGGAGTAGAATAGTCTTGTTTCAAGGTTCCTTGTGGAAAGAGCTGGTAGGTAAGAAGTATTCTCTTGGGGCTGGGAAGGTGGCTCAGGGGTAGAGTGCTTACCTTGCATGCATGAAGCCCTGGTTCGATTCTTCAGGACTACATATACAGAAAAAGCCAAAAGTGGTGCTGTGGTTCAAGTAGTAGAGTGTTAGCCTTGAGCAAAAGAAGCTCAGGGACAGTGTCCAGGCCCTGAGTTCAAATACCAGGACTGGCAAAAAAAAAAAAAGAGGAAGTGTTCTCTTGTGCTTCTGTTTTGTTTTGTTTTTGTGATGCTGAGGATTGAACCTAGGCCCTTGAAGTGCCTAGGCTCTGGGTTTGATCACTCCACAATCTCCACTATTATGCGTTGGTCTTGTCAGGCTCCAGTGGACTGTTGTCCTGCTTCAAGGATGCCCTTGTTACTGCAGAAGTCTGTGCAGGCAGCAGAGGGACATCCTCGTCACATGCATGCCAAGAAGACAGCTTACTGGATCTACACAATCAGCTACTGTTCCCCAAACACGACTGCCTGGCCAAAGTGGCTACATATAATTGGGTATGAAGCCACAGCCATACACATTACCTAGAACAAGCTGTTCCCCTACAAACCTCAAGGCTCTGGCATTGAGGTGAGCCAGACTGCCTTTTTCTTGGAGGATCTCAGTAAGGACTAGCTCAGCTTTTCTGAAAGTTCTAATTAGATGAAATCTCCAGTGGAATGGGTATAAGGTCTTGATCCCTTCCTCCTTGAGGAACTTTGGTCCTAGGTAAAGTTAAATTTGCATATGAGGGATTTGGGCAAGAAAAACCTTTGTAAGGACACAAAATGTTCTTTACCTACAGACATATATCTCTAGTAATCTTATATTAGCATAGCAAAGTGTTCAGCAACTGAGAAAGCCAATGTCTTGGTCTGCCATCTAGTTCCTCTTGCTTAAAAACAGAATTTCAAACCAAATGAGTTCTGGGAACTCAGAACATTTTAAAAATCATTGGTTATAAATAATTTGGTCCCAGCGGTTTACTTTCCGACTTGTTAGGTACAGTATCAGAGAATATGGGACATAGCACTGATACAGTGGTATAGAAACCAAGAAAGGTAGAAAGAACAAAGGATAGAAAGAAGTTGTACAATATTGGATGCAACTAAGCATGTGAAGAGCCCCCAGTCAAATAGGGAAGAGGCAATGAAAGATGAGCTAGAGGAAGATTTCCCCCTTTATATTTCTGTATATTAAAAATAATACCATACATCTAAGAAGCTCCATCTAATGTGTCATAGGGATTAATCTGCTTCAGAGAAAACTAGACTCTTAAGAATGTCTCCTGCATTTCTTTTTCTAAACCAATTTCCCCAAACACTCTAGACTTCTTGATAAAGCAGCCCCCTGTCACACACAGTAAAGCAAGGTACTAAGGCAGAAATCTCCATGAACCTTACAGTTCAGGAATGAAAATACTGTAGAAGCATTGGCATTGAGATTGGTTTAAGATTCATTATTCTGTGACATCAAAAGGCTGAAAGGTCTTGATTTCCCTGGAGAGTAGAAATACAGTGAACGTCTCTGATATTCTTAAACTGCTCATTTTCATTGATAATTAGCCAGTTATTCAAATTTTTACATCAAGTAATGTAAGACACACAAACACAAAATTATTGAAGGCAAAAAATACTCCCTGATGATAGAATATTTACAACTGAGTCCATTTGACTAGTCAATACAAGTTACTATAAGGAATTATAGTCAAAATTTGGCAAAGTGGTAAGAATCTGGTGACAATTTCTGTTAATTCATTCCCAAAGACAGTCTTCTTTAGAACGTCAATACTAAAGGCAAAAACAAAGTTGCCAGTTGGGCTGGGAAGGTGGCTCAGTGGTAGAGCGCTTGCCTTGCATGCATGAGGCCCTGGGTTCAATTCCTCAAGCGGAAGTGGCGCTGTGGCTCAAGTGGTAGAGCGCTAGCCTTGAACTGAAGAGCTGAGGGACAGTGCCCAGGCCCAGAGTTCAGGCCCCACGACTGGACCCAAAAATAAAAAAAAAATAAAAAAGTTGCCAGTTGATAAAAGATAATGTTATAAAAGGTTATGTTTTATGTAAATTTTTATTGTTAGTTTAGATGGCATATTTAACTGTTACTTTAACACACACACATCCTATAGAATAACAAGTTATGCCTAACTAAGATTATAACCTATCTATATAATCATAAGTGTATAATACATGCTGTTCATTTAAAGATGAACTATCTAGGGAGAATATCTCTATTGCTTATTATTTCTTGGTATTTTATGTGTCCTCTAACATACATATACACATAAAGGGAGTTAGTTGATTTTTGTTATCATGTATGGTGTACTGCATTTATTATTCAACTTGTAAATGTTTTTCTTTTGGACTTTCAAACATGTAATTTAAAAATGTTTTATTAGTGGGGAAGCTAATTTCATACCTATAAACTTCCCTGCTTGCATTGTAAAAGAAATGACCTCGGTATACCTCTGGTCTGTTCATATTTCAAAGAACATTAAATGTAAATACTGCTAAATCACCCTAGATTTATAGTCCTCTTATTCCATAAAACAGTTATGGCTTCTTTATTTATCCTTTTGTACAAAATGGTGCCTAGTTCTGAACAAATTAATTATTTGAATGCATTTATTATTGTTTAAAGTTGCTGTATTTAAGAAACCAAGATGATTATAAATCAACAGTTTCAACTAACTTGGAAAATAAATATTAAAAATGTGTTAATCAATTTTTGAAAACTCACAACCACATGATAACCAGCACATAGATGTTTATAGTATCATACCAGTCAGCTTTCCTTTAATATAACAAATACCTGAGGTAAGTCAACAGAAAAAAGGGGAAAGGTTGATGTGGAGTCACTATTTCAGTTCCTGGTTGTTTTGACTGTTGCTTTGGGCCTGTTGTAGGATCATGTGACAGAGAATGCCTGTTTATGGTATGGCCACTAGGAAGCCAAAGAGAGGAAAGGAAAGGGTTCCAATATTTCCTTCAAGGTCATGCCTCCAAAAACTTCCTTAAAGTTAGGCTGTACTTCTTAAAGCTTCCAGTCACCCTCCCAGGCTGGGAACCAAGCCTTTAATATACAGACCTTTAGGAGACATTTCAAGTCCAAACTACAGCAAATATCTTTATTCCTAATGAACTGAACGGTAAGCAACCAAACAAACTGCGGCTTATCAATGCAATCAAATATTATTCAGTGGTAAAAGAAATGAATTATCAAGCCATGCAAATACATGAATGAATCTTAAATCCGTCTTTTAAATAGTTCTCTGGGTTAGTACTGGGGTTTGAACTCTGGGTCTCTGTTCTTGCTAGCTACACCTCAACTCTTCTTTGCTTTAGATTTTTTTTCAGACAGGGTCTTGTGCTTTTGCCTGGGGCCAGTATCAAACTGTGATCCTCCTACATGAAGTAGGGACACACCATAATGCCAATCTTATTGAGATGGAAGTCTCACAAACTATTTAACCCAGGTTATATTCACAATCAGGTCCCTTGATCTCTGTCTTCTGAGTAGCTAGGTTTAGAGACATGCAACATTGTCCCTGGCCTGAAATGAATAATCATCTAAGTTAAAGAAATATATATATATATATATATATATATGTACACACATACATGAATCCAATTATATGATATTCTAGAAAAGACTAACGTATGGAGTTGATCAAAAGGTCAATGGTGGGCTGGGCTGTAGCTCAGTGGCAAAGCACTTGCCTAGCAAGTGTAATGTCCTGAGTTCAATCTCCAGTACCAAAAAAGAAAAGACAAAAAAAATTTTCAATGGTTTGAAGAGGTCAAGACAGAGGAAAAGGAAGGACTGAATAGTTGAAACACCTTGGAATTATTCTATATCAGATATAATGATGTGTATCATACTACATACTTGTTGGAACCCAGGGATCTTTATAGCACAAAGATAAAACCTTAACACAAATTGAAAACAACGGTTTAGAAGGTAGGGGGAGGGGCTGGGAATGTGGCTTAGTGGTAGAGTGCTTGACTAGCATGCATGAAGCCCTGGGTTCTATCACTCAGCCACATAAACAGAAAAAGCTGGAAATGGCACTGTGGCTCAAGTGCTAGAGTGCTAGCCTTGAGCAAAAGAAGTTCAGAGACAGTGCTCAGGTCCCGAATTCAAGTTCAAGGACTGGAAAAAAAAAATGAAGGTAGGGGGATCCCACATGGAATATAGAATGTGAGGGAATGATCTAGGTGTATTACAAATGTCTGAAACAATTTCTACTACTACACTTTACTACTAATATTAATACTGCTGTGTGTTGACACTACAGTGAAGAATCCTGACAAAAACTACGTCAAATTCACATCAACAGCCAGAGTTGCAGTTCCTAGTCTGCTTGTGACTTACATGCTCACATATGATAAGTGTGATGAAAGTGACCGACTTTATAGTCTTCTCAAAACAAAGCCAAGTTCAGGCATAACGCAAGTATTAAATGAATCTCAGAGACATTCTTCAAGGTCACAAAAACACTTGTTTGGGGTGGAGACCAAGTCTTAACAAAAGCAGACCCTATATGGGAAGCAGCTCAGGTACAAGCCAGAACTTTCCATCTAAGGAAGCAGCTCAGGGGTCAGCTGAAACTTTCCATATTAGGGAGGGTGGGATACTCAGAGGCCAGTTTAGGGAGATAATCGAGGCAGAATCAGAGCATTCTCTGTAGCAAAGCTTTCCTAAGGCTAAACAACAAGACAGCTACAATTCAGTGAATGGCCTCTCTTAGCTCTAGGCTTTTCAAAGCCCTCTCCACCCAGCATATCACCGGGATGGCTATAAGAACAAGGCATATTTCTAGACCCAGTCTCCTTACTTCATAACAATACAACCACACCAATGTAAGCATGGGAAGGAAATGGGGTAAAGTATATAGAGGAGTACCTGGGCACTAATTAGCAAATTTCTCTATAAACCTAAAGCTTTTCTATAATAAAGATATATTTTATAAGAAATACTGATATCAAATACTCATGGAAAGTGGAAAATGGAAGGGATTATAACTATCATCCATTAGGGGAAGAACACTTTGCTTAGCAAGTACGAGGCCCTGAGTTTGGTCCTCAGCTCTGAAAAAAAAAAAGCATCCATTAAAACTATTTTACAAAGGAAGTAGATTTCAATGTTAAGGCTGACAAGTCACTTGCTCTTTGGAGAGAGCTGTGGTGACCAGCCACTAGACTTTACCTTTAGTGATACTATATCACCATTCATGGTGCTCAATTTTTTACATGGATAATTTTCTCCACCCAAGAATTTTATCCATTCACTCATTTAATCCAGTAACTCAGCCATCCATTTCACATGTATGCACTCAGTGCCTGGCACCATAATTTTACTCCTATAATTCTAACCACTGAGAAAGGACTGTCATGCTGTCAGTTTTTCATATCTGACTTTGTTGAAAATTCTATCTGGCTTATTTATGTGTCTGGGTAAGAGTCATTTCAAGCCAAGCATTAACCAGAAAATAGAGTGAGGCATCTTAGTAAGAGTGATGGCTCTGTGGTCTATAGAGAGTCTGTGTGGTTTATTGATGCTCAATTATGGGCTAGAACTTGAAATAATACTATTATTTTATACTCTTCAGTCTATTGATTGTATTCCTTTGACTACTTATTGAGGTGAATCGGCTGAGGGCATCGTCTTTTCTTGGGCTCTTCTATTTACCAGGTGTGTGATTGTTACCTTATCCTTCTGAGCCTCAGTTTCCCTATATGAAAAGTACCTCATAAAGTAAGATGCTCAGATTAAATAAAATAGCATTTATAAAGTGTTTTGCACACTTCGCAGTGGCAACAAATATTATTAGTCATAACAGTAGGTGTTATTGTTGTTCCTAATGTTATCAACCCACCAAGATGCTTGTGCCCATAAAACAACCTTGGGAAGATCAGAGCAGTAACTCAGGATGTACCACAGCACACATTCTGGCACAATCAATCAAGCTTCCCATACTTCAAGGTTTGTTAAGTCAGTAGGATTGTCTCCAACAAACCACAAACTTACTTGTTTGGGATCTGGGCTATGACTCCACACTGCTAGTCTAGCACATTGTAGACCCCTGGAGACTTAAAGAGGTTATTTTTAAGTTTCTTTCATTTTTGGCCTCTTTTCCTGCCAAAGTGTATTTTCATGCCAATATTATCATTCATTCTAAATGTTCCTTGGGCCTCTAAAACTGGACAGTTTTCCTTGACACAATTCTCTCAATGTTTATTTTTCTGACTGTATTTCTACTGTAATTTACTCAAGATGTACATGACCTCCATGGGTAAGTCTTATGGAAAAAAAAATCACTCTCAGGGAAAGCTTTATTTTCTCTTCCTTAGGTGGAGACAGAGCTGGTGCTTGCTATTCGCATTAAAAGCCTTTGGATCAAGAAAATTGTCTCTACTATTACCATAATGAGCAGAGATGCTCATTAGAGACAAGGAGCAGCTCCCCAGCACATCCCATTATTGACATTTCATCTCCAAACAAATGCTCTTCCAACTAGGTACTTGGTAATTTTACTTTCCCCCTCAAGGTCCTCACTGAGACTCCGCTGGCCAGTCTGTTTTCATAAGTTTTACTTCGGTGGCATGAAGCTAAGTCTGGGTAATAAAGGTTATGTTGTTCAACCCAGTTGCAAAAACCATCCTAAGTAGAAATGTTCCAGTTTCAGTGGAAATCTTTAGGGGAAGTAAAATCATTTAAATCAGATGAAAACACTTTTTGTTTTTTACAGAGTTCAAAAAATAATTAAGTTAAGATGCAGCTTATTTCTTAACTGATGGATGATTATGAGGTCATTTAAAAATGTAATCTTGTCTAGTTTATGATTATTTTGACAAACATATTGTGAATTCGTTTTTAACCTTGTGTAATTATGTTGAAACTCTTTGTGTCAAGGACGCTCAGGGTACTTGGGATACTCACACTGAAAAAACAACAATAACGCTACCTATCTCCGGGGAGGAGCTGAACTGTGAAGTCTGAAACCGGCTGCTGCTGCTCCCCACATGGTCAGCCTCAGGGACTCCACAAGGTTATGAGCCTGAGGGAAATGAGAAAAGGGGTCAACTGTGAAGCAGAGAAACAACACATTCTAAGTCAGGGCATATGCATCTGATCACAGGCACACATCAGAGGGCGTTTATATGTGTTGCCAATGTTTAAATTTTGTTATTGTTATTAAAGGTGATACACAGAGGAGTTACCATTTCATAAGTCAGGCAATGAACCTGGTGCTAGTGCCTCACACCTATAATCCTAGCTATTCAGAGGGCTGAGATCTGAGGGATCACTGTTCAAAGCTAGCCTGGGCAGGAAAGTCTATTCGATTTTTTTTTTTTTTGCTAGTCCTGGGGCTTGAACTCAGAGCCTGGGCACTGTCCCTGAGCATCTTTTGCTCAAGGCTAGTGCTCTACCAGTTGAGCACCACTTCTGGCTTTTTCTGCATATGTGGTACTGAGGAATTAAACCTGAGCTTCGTGCTCTACCACTAAGCCATCTTCCCAGGCCCATGAGACTTTTATCTCCAATTAATGACCAGAAAACCCAGGAGTGGAGCTGTAGCTCAAGTGGTAGAGTGCTAACCTTGAGCAAAAGAGCTCATGGATAGTGCCCAGACCCTGAGTACAAGTCCCATGACTGACCAAAAGAAAAAAAAAAGCAGGTAATAAGTACATTTCTTTTTTGGACTCCTTCCCTTGCTCTCTCCCACTCTCCCAGTTTTTCCTTCCTGTCTCTACCCACAAGTTGCATGGTTCATTTTCAGCAAGTGTCTACTGAGTACCACTGCTACATTTGTGTATCTCAAATTATTTATATCTAAGATATATCCTGAGTTGAAAGGATTTTGCTGATATATATAGTCAGTTGTGGCGCTTGAACTCTGGGCCTGGGCACTGTCCCTCAGCTCTTCAGCTCAAGGCTAGCACTCTACCGCTTGAGCCACAATGCCATTTCCGGTTTTCTAGTGGTTTATTGGAGATAAGAGTCTCACAGACTTTCCTGCCCAGGCTGGCTTTGAACCACAATCCTCAGATCTCAGCCTCCTGAGTAGCTAGTATTACAGCGCCCGGCTCAAGGCTGGCTTTATACCTGAGCCAGCCCAGCCTTGAACTGTGATTTGCCAATCTCTGCCTAAAGTAGTAGGATTACAGGATTGAACCACCCCCCCCCCATGGCTTATATTTGCTACTTGGCAATACACCTGATTGGATCTAAAAGTGATGACATGTATATATATAAATAAAACAGATATCATTACATAAAAATAAAAACACGTAGCAAGATATGTTTTCTAAAACAGTGTATTTGGATAACCTTACTTAAAATATAAGTGTGATGGCAGTTAAGATATCTACTTTGAGAGATTGGTTTCTCTTGAGGCTTCCTTGAAAAGACAAATGATCTCCAGAGAAACATAAAGCAGAGTTCAACAAGAGGGCTGAGAAAGATTAAAAAACAAAACAAAACAAAAAAAACAATAGGTATTAATGCTCTGTACATAAGACAGAACAGTTTCAGATTTTCCAATTAATTATTATTATTATTTGCAATTTGGAGGGAGATGGTTGTTTTTTTTTTCATTTATGACAAGGTCTTACTATGTAGCCCAGGCTGATCTTAAATTGGTTAGCCTCCAGCCTCTACCTCGCAAGTATTGAAAATTATAGGCACACATTACCATATCTGGCTTGAGCTCTACATTAAAAAATCACAAGAAAACCCTCCAATTATAAGCTTTAGTTTGTAATTCAATTGCCTCTGAAAATGGTCAGTTCTGCGTAAAAGACATCAGGATGAATTATTATTCAATTGTTATTATAAGGCTTTTTAAATTTAAAAATATTTAATACTTTCTCCCTTGAAACAACTGCTAGTCCAGCTAATACCTAAATGCTTGCTAATACAGTGAAAGGCTAGGAAGCCAGGATGTGAATGTGGTTTTTCAGGTAGTACTGTCCTGAACGACTCAGAATGTGACCCTGAGACTATTCGACCATCACCAAGAGCTGCTCTGTACCGGTTGAAGCCGGCATGGAAGAAGCTGTGCATGCCAAGCGCCTTGTTGGAGACGAGAATTGCTAAACACAAAAATGTCAATTGAGATACAAAACCATCAATACAGAGACAAAATGAGTGGCACAATAAGGAAAATGAAAGAAAATAAGAGTAAAACAAAGGAGAAAGGAAGGGTCCACTTGTAGAAAATATCAATGTGTCTGTCTGGTACTGGTGGCTCACACCTGTAATCCTAGCTACTCCGAAGGCTGAGATCTGAAGATTGAAGTTCAAAGCCAGCCCCGGCAGGAAAGTCTGTGAGACTCTGTATCTCCAACAAACCATCAGAAAACTAGAAATGGCACTGTGGCTCAAGTGATAGAGCGCTAGCCTTGAGCTGAAGAGCTCAGGGCCAGAGCCCAGGCCCAGAGTTCAAGCCTCATGTTGACCCCCCCTCCCAAAAAAAAGAAAGAAAGAAAAAAGAAAATATCAATGTGTCTTGGCACCATACTTCTGGTCTAGACCAATGGGAGGTAAACAAGATGGCTAGTTCTTAGGATGAAATGAAGGCTAGTATTCATTTTCCTCATGTTTCTACAGACTTATACTAACGAATTAATCCCATCTTTACTTAGAAAAGTCACAGAAGACTTGTTTATAAATATACAAAGGAAATGCACAGTCAACTACACATACACCATTCATTTTCCTTCTTGAATTCCATACCACTTGCTCCAGCTTCAATAAATAGACAGATCTCTCCTATGGCTTGGAAACTCTTCTGCTTTGGTTCACCTTCCTTTTACCTACCTCCATGCAAGAATGGGCAGCTAGGACTTGCCTAAAATGACTATCAGAGGCATCTACTCATCTCTATCTTGGTTTGGGTTTTTGTTTTGTTTTGTGTTGATCAGGGTTAGACACTGTCCCTGAGCTGTTGTGCTCAAAACTAGTTAGTGTTCTACTGCTGGAGGCACAACCCCATTGCTGCCTTTTGATGGTTAATTTGAGATTAAGAGTTTCACGAACCTTCCTTCCTGGGGCTGGCTTCCAGGGGCTGACTTTCGACCCATATTCTCAGATCTCGGCCTTCTGAGTAGCTAAGATTAGAAGTGTGAGCCACTGGCCCCTGGCTTATCTCCATTCTTGAAATACTCTTCCTTTGACTTCCATAACAACATCTCTCTCTCTCTCTTTTTAACTACTCCTTTGGGTACTCTTTGTCACTTTTCTTCCCAGATGTCTGCCCATGTCTTAAATGCTGGTGGTCCCTAAGATTCTGATTCCATTTCTGTCTCTATAATCACTTCTGAGAGGCATTATATATAATGATGATAAAAACTAATTATGATAAAAATACATAAAGATACAGAATTTCACTGGGCTGGCTCTTCTCTAACTTACGTACAAAGTGGGACTAATGTTTGTTAGCTACCAGAGGGCTGTAAGGAAGAATGAATGGGTTGAGCCATGTGAAGGGCCTCAAACACAGTAAAAGCATAGTAACTGTTCTGGAAATGTGACTCAATTGGTAGCATGCTCTGACTTCAAACTGCAGTACTACAAAAGAAGAAAAAAATAAACAAAAAGAACAGAGTAATTTTCTTTTGGCCAGTCCAGGGGCCTGAAGTAGGGCCTGGGCTCTCTGTGCTCAAGGTTAGTAGTATTCTACCACTTGAGCTACTTCTGGCATTTTCTGTTTATGGGGTACTGAGGAATCGAACCCAGGGCTTCATGCATGTGAGGCAAGCACACTACCACTAAGCCACATTCCCAGGCCCAGAGTAACTTTTAAGTGGTCCAACTATGGCTTCATAGATCATGTCCTGAGCAACTCAGCTAGTTACCTCTCCAGTTTATTTTAACATGTAATTGGTTAACAAACAGTAATCCCCTAGACCAGACTTTTCCCCTGACTTCCAGGTCCATTTAACCAGTGGTCTACTAAACATTTCCAGATGCCTCCAAAGCCTTTTTAAATCAACGTTCATCAACTAACTTACTTCTATTTCTCACTCTGCCCAAATTAGAACTTTTATATTGTTTTTCCTATTTAAATAACAGCCCTTCCTCTCATGTTTTTTTTCTAAATGAATCCCAAACTTTTCAAAATTAATAATGTCTCCTCCCCTTCTCTCAACTAGCTCTCTCTAAACATGACCTAATTGGCCATCAAGCTCCATGTTCCAATTATCTTCTCTTCTGGATTACTACAACAGCTCCTGTTCTCAGACTGTCTCTGTCTCTGTTTCTTTCTCTCTACCTCGCTACCTCCACTCCTCTCTCTTTATGACCTGTATTTCCATACCATTTTTTCTTACACGTTTAAGTCAGAAATCATCCTTTTACATATGTTTTCATCATCTTTCCATTCACTTTTAGGATAAAATCCCAATACTTTTTTTTTTTTTGCCAGTCATGGGGCCAGAAGTCTGGGCTTGGGCACTGTCCCTCACCTCTTCAGCTCAAAGCTGGCGCTCTACCACTTGAGCCACAGTGCCACTTCCGGCATTTTCTGCTTATGTGGTGCTGAGGAATCGAGCCCAGGGCCTCATGAAGGCAAGGCAAGCACTCTACTATTGAGCCACCTTCCCAGCCAAAATCCCAACACTTTTTAGCACCACATATGAGGCATTTCACCTACCAGCTTCTTTCTGTCTTTCTCATTTCATCTCTTACATCTTGGGTTCCAGTCACATTCAACGTTTAATGTCCAAAGCTGTTACCCTGTCCTTCACCATCATGACTTTGTTAATATAACCTGGGGTACACTTTACTCCCTGAATAGATGATTCCTATTCTTTTTTTTGGGGGGGGGGTCCGGGCGTGGGGCCTGAACTTTGGGCCTGGGCACTGTCCCTCAGCTCTTCAGCTCAAGGCTAGCACTCTACCACTTGAGCTACAGCGCCACTTCCGGCTTTTTTCTTATGTGGTGCTGAGGAATCAAACCCAGGGCCTCAGGCATGCAAGGCATGTGCTCTACCACTGAGCCACCTTCCCAGCCCTAGATGATTCCTATTCTAGTGTATATCTCCAGTTTTCAGAATGCTATTCCTGATTTAATTTTTAAAAATTAAAAGATAGTTAAACAGAGGCTAGAGTTCCAGCACTGTTCCCTCAAAACAGAGTAAAATTCCCTTTGTGCTTTTATTTCTGAGATGGAATAGATTGTTTTTAGTTATTTTTGCTTTCTATTGACTAGTATTGACTCTTTGAATGAGAAACTAGAGGAATAGAATATAAATTAGAATATAACTCCTACCAAAAATGATACAGGCACTGGGTGATGGTGGCTCACACTTGTAATCTTAGCTACTTGGGAGGCTGAGATCTAAGGATCGCAGTTTGAAGCCAGCCAGGGCAGAAAAGTCCCCATGAGACTCTTATCTCCAATTAACCACCCAAAAACTGGAAGTGGAACTGTGGCTCAAAGTGATAGAGCTCTAGTCTTACACAAAAGAGCTCAGAGACCCAGCCCAGGCCCTTAGTTCAAGCTCTATAACCACCCCCACCCCCCCACCCCCACCAAAAAAAGATCCAGGATACTTAAATAATGAAGAAAATGTTGTGTACGTGTGTGAAAAAGAACCAACCTATAAAAAGATTGTGACAAGGCAGAGTTCTCAGCCATCTTCCTAAGTGAGGTTAACTATTCTCTTTCTCTTCTTTCTCTGCCCCCCCTTCCCCACCAGCCCTCCACACCCATCCCCCTAAAATACTTCTCAAAGTAAAAATCATTTTGTTCTTTTTAAGTTCCCAGTTTATTGGTCTAAGAGCCTGCCTTCCTCAGGTTCTTATATAGACTAGCTATTTCCCTTTGTAAAGAAGCTATTTAGCACATTCTCCCCTGGCTTAGAAGACTCTAAGGGAGGCAGTTCTAGCAGAGCTGTCTCCTTCTATCCCCTACCTCCCATTTATTCCTGGCTGGAGCAGCCAGTCTGTCAATCCCAGGCAAGAGACAAGGCAGACAAAGGTTCATTTGTGAAGAACCTCCTTCCAGCACCTCCTCTCTTCTCCATTTGCCCAAATTCACCCAGTGAGTTGGAGCACAAGATTTTCCTGCCCACAAGACCAAAAGGAAAAGAGAAGAATAAAAGGGTATGTAAATTTTTTTCCTCTATAAAGTCATTTATGCTATTTATTCTTCTCCAAACTGCTGCTATAGATTAGAGAAGAAATTTATGGATGTGTTCAGTCAGAAGGAACCAGACAGAGCCTTTTAGGAGAGAATTCCTGATGCACTTTGAAAAAGATGTTTCCTGGGATGAAGCTGGAGGGGGGGGGGATGAAGTCAGATCAAAAGAGGATTGAAAAACGCACATTCCTTGACTATGAAAGTCATTTAATCATAGGTTCAAGAAGAAGCAGATTGATTCCTTGCTTTTATTCTTTCCGTGTACATATTTACTCCGAATCTAAGTGTCCACAACAGGACTTACCTACTCCCCAGAATTATGTGTGGATGATGGAGTACATGGCTGTTTCAAAAGCAACAGCTGTATTGCTACATTACCTCTTCTACAAAAAGTGAACTGCAGTGTCTAAGAAAGCAAATGTTTTGGCTTTAAAAAAATTCCAATTCCTGAAAAGAAACTAGTAGAAACATGTGATACAAAGAGGGAATTCACTGAATTCATCCTTGGTATTCCCACCACAGAATACAACACAGACTCTGTACTGCTAAGATAAAGAGAGCAGTTCTCTTTGGGACTTAAAAAATTCTTTAAAATCCATAAATACATGGGCTGTAAGAAACAAAAAACCCTCCCCAAATTTAATCCTTTTCTTCTGCAATGCTGAATTATTGTGTCTAAGAAAACAATTAAAATGATGCAAGAATGAATATTAAGGTCATTTTCTAGCATTCTCTGGGAAGCCTGAAGGTTGAATACCTTCAAGAAGGGTATAGATTCCTGCCTCCCTCCCCCCCCCCAAATGGAGCTATCTGGAGTATTTAGATTGCTATAAGAATATTTTAGAAGGATTATCCACTTTTTAATACTACTGTTCCTTTACATACCACAAGAAACTTTGCTTCAAGACTTGGTCATTCTATTTCAAACATCCTCTAAGATGAAGAGGGAATTTAAATTATACTAGACATTTTCATCATACAAAAAGAAAAGGGTGGGAAATATTACAGTCTGGCAGTAATCATAATCTCTTCCATATATAATTTTCGCTATTTCAAATGTTAAGTTCTGGGTTAGAGTTTTCATTTATTTTTGCAGCTTTGCTTCTCTCTTGTTGCTTTCTAAGAGAAATCTGAAAATGGACTGTTCTTTCTGTCTAATTCATCAACTCTGTTTCATTCCATGGTTCTTCATACCAATTCCCAGAACTGACATCAACTGCCTGTGTAGGCAATGCGCCATAAGTGTCTGAATACTTAAAACTCCATAGCCTTATTGTTTTTGGCAACTCAATGGTTGATTTTCCTGTTTTAAGTCTCCATTTAACACCAGCCATTTAAAAGTTTGTTAGTGCCAATAACCCCCACTGAATCAAAATTTGCAATTCTCTGCCAACTGATGATGGAAATGATTTATTGCTTAGTTGGAAATGTCTTGCTCATGATTCTCTACCCTCTGCATTGATTTTTTAAAAATTGCATCCATACCAGATTATGAATGGTATTATGCAACATTAGGATCAATGTTAATTACAGAAATTGAATTTATAAAGCCAGTGTCTCTTGCTTATTTCTTCAGATGTTATGTATTTTACTTTGTTTTCTCTTGTAACTTGAATGTATTCCTGGAAGAATTTTCTCTTTCAACTGAAAATTAAAAAAAATAGAGCAATTGGCTTCGTGTTGGTTAAAATTATTTTATTCTGATTGGCACTTGAAAAATATACGTTTTTGAGGGATTGCCAAGGGTTAGTTTTAAAAAAGCCACAAAATCATTCACGTGTCCCACGTGGCTAAGATACTTTTCCACTTGCTAAGTAAGAGTTAAAACTATTTATCTGCACCTAAGTAAAGGGAAAAGAGAAGGCTTCAATTCAAATACGTAATTTGTAAAGTGTTAAAAAAAAAAAACTACCATAGAGCTTGCCAGGTGTGGAACTTTCCATGGTTGTGAACTGAGACTGGGGCAGAAATGCTTTGTGTTCTGGCATGGACATGAGGTGTTGTACAGTATGGCTCCATGACTACTTTTCAGCCATATATTTGCTCCTTCCTTCAGTGAATATTTTTGAGCATATATTTATTTTTAGGGTTTTTTTTTTTTGCCAGTCCTTGGGCACTGTTTCTGAGCTTCTCTGTGCTGAAGGCACTCTACCACTTGCGCCACAGCACCACTTCCAGTTTTTTCTTAGTAGTTTATTGGGGATAAGAGTCTCACAGACTTTTCTGCCCAGGCTGGCTTTGAACTGCAATCCTCAGATCTCAACATCATAATTACCTAAGATTACAGGCATGAGCCATGGGTGCCAGGATTCTGTGCATTTATTAAGGGTTTATATTGAAATAGGCATTTTAAGAGATGGGGGGAAAAGTTACAATCTTTGCCCTCCTTCTGCATCTCCTGTTCTAGTCCTCTGAATTTCCAACCACCCTCGGCCTTAATCCTTTGTCTCATCTCCTTTGATCTATATTCACTTCCCTCCAGAGCCCATGATAATCATACTATGCATAAATATCTTTTTTAAAGATATAGATCAGATTATGTTACTGTCATATCTAAATCTTCCAATAGGTTCCCAGTATACTCAATTAAATCTCAGTGCTTTATCATGTTATCTACAGATTGTTATGATGGTTCTAGATCTTCTTTCCTGTCTATAATGAAATTTGCACAATGACCAATTTATCAGATAGTTAGCTCTTGAGGAATGTCCTACCTATGTCCCTATGTAGCTTATGTCCAAATGTAGCCATTCTCCATATGGTTATCTGGCTTATGTAATATTCTGACAACAAGACATAATTTACTTGAATTGGCAGTTCTTGAAGTATAGATTATGCACAGTGCCATGGAAACACAAAGCATAGGAGATGTGGGAGGAGTGCTATTGATGGTACCAAGAAAGGTTTTTTTAGAAGGTACCAATATGATGTTTGTCTTAAATGGATGTTTTTGTCAGAAATTAACATAAAATGAAGAGGACATAGGAAGAAATAAGCCAAAGACATATGTACAGGATTAAAGAAGTGCCTGGTCCAAGTGACTAACTCAACAGCAGTGGATAATAGGTGTGAAGAAATGAAAAAGAAGGCCATAGTGTTGCCCTAAAACAATCTTTCAGTCTTTTAGATAACATGAAACTTCCTTAAATCTTTGCTCAGGAATGAATGGAATCATTCATTCCATTCAACAAATATGAGCCAAACATTTTATTAGCTAGAAAGTGTGTAGTGGTAGTTAAATCAGATTAGACTGCTCTTATAGATCCTTCAGTGTAATGGGAATAATAGGCAGATATGAGTAAATTTACAAATAAGTGATTTAAATTATGATAAATATCTTTAAAGATATGAGAATCCATCTGGCACTATTGGCTCATGCCTGTAATACTAGCTACTTAGGAGGCTGAGATCTGAGGGTCCCGGTTCAAAGCCAGCCCGGGCAAAAAAGTCCATGAGACTCTTTTTTTTGGGGGGGGGATCCGGTCGTGGGGCCTGAACTCTGGGCCTGGGCACTGTCCCTCAGCTCTTCAGCTCAAGGCTAGCGCTCTACCACTTGAGCCACAGTGCCACTTCCGGCTTTTTTCTTTTTGCTTATGTGGTGCTGAGGAATCGAACCCAGGGCCTCGGGCATGCAAGGCAAGCACTCTACTACTGAACCACCTTCCCAGCCCTCCATGAGACTCTTACCTCCAATTAACCACCAGAAAACCCAAAGTGGTGCTGTGGCTGAAGTGGTAGAGCACTAGCCTTGAGCTGAAGAGCTCAGGGACAGTGCCTCAGCTCAGAGTTCAAGCCCCATGACTGACAAAAAAAAAAAAAAAAAGATATGAGAATATTATGAAATGTGTTAGGTTTAAAAAAAAACTACTTAGATTGGAAGAACTTTGAAGGAATGACATAAACTAAGACTGGAAAGCAAGAAGAATCCAGCTAAGAAAAGAACATTCAAGTAGAAAGGGAAACATAAAATCATAATGGAAAAAAATTTCTTTTTAGTTATAAGGAAATACTCTGTACATCTTTATTGTAATTTTAAGAAGAAATTTTATAATAAAATATGAACTATCAAAATTAACCCAAGAACTTGGGGTGGTGGTCTGCACCTGTAATGTCAGCACTGAGGGAAGTAGAACAATTAATTTAGTCCATCCTGGATTACACAGTAAAGCCCTGTCTCAAAGACAAACAATGTATCAAAACAGCAAATTAAGTAGTAGAAAATTATGTCATATTTGGGACATGTCTATACTAAAATTATTCAGTGTTTATCTGAAACTCAAATTTAGTTGGATATTTTATGTTATCTGAGTAGAGGGGTTATAGGGATGTGTGTACAATAAGAAACATAGGATTATAAAAGATATTTTTTAATTCATCTGCTTTTATGTAGCAAAGTATAATGGAAACACTCTGAAGAATAAACCTCAGTTAAAACAAAATTTGATATTTGAGTTTTCTGAGCTGAACCTGTATAAGACTATCAAGAGATTTTTTTTCTTTTTGAAGAAAAACCTTATAGACCAGAGAATAATATTTGTAAAGTACTGAAAGAAAAATAACTAGCAACCAAAAAACCAAAACAAAACAAAAAAATCTATGTCCTCCAAAACTGTCCCTCAATAGGGAATGAAAAAGACTTTTCTAGATAAGCAAAAGCTGAGAGAATTCATTCATATGTTATCCAAGAAATACTAATGGCAGTTCTTCAAGCTGATGTGAAAATATACTAAAAAGTATAAAGTATGAAACTGATTGATAAAGGTCAATACACAGACAAATATGGAATTGTGCATTCCTGTAATGGTGGTAGCTAAGTCCTTTTTAATTGTTACACAGAAGCTCTTCAAGATTCCTGAGAAGTAAAGTTAATCTAAGGCCAAAACTGATTGAGGGATAGTATTTTACCTGAGACAGGACGATAGGTTTTTGATTGGCTTTCTGGTGTTCCAGATGTGCACCAGTCATTTAAGCTGTTGGAGACAAAGAAGGGAGAAATGAATTTCTGGAAGCCACTCTCATAGCCATTGGACATCTTCAGTGGAGAGGACATATTCCTTAGTCATTTTGTAACCCTCCATTGATTCAGTGATGTCTCCAGGTGCCCATGGGCCTGAAGACAGTGAAGACAACCAGAACATGCCGCAGAACTATCCAAAGGGATGAAGTGGCCAAAGGTTCAGAGCCAAAGGAAAAATCTTTGTCTTTGCTGTCCCAACTCTGGGACCTGGTAGTGGTTCACAGGCCTTTCCTTCTGCTATCCTTAACCACGCTCTGCCTAGCAATTGGTAGTAAGACACTTTTAAATGAGTCCACTTGAGCCCTGGACAACGAGGGACAAAGCAGACTGAGTTCACATCTCAGACACAATACTGCCGGACAGAGATTTTGTTTTTCAGGTCATGTCATTGGACTCAAGGCTGCAGCTTCATTGCATCTGCAGATGCATGGATGACTGTCTGGTGAAACTGAAGATATAAAGCCCACCAAGTGGGTCAACTACTAGCTTCCCCCTACTCCAAGCCCTGGTTTTTGGTGTCTGGTTGGCCTTTCTTCTTGAAGGGATCCTAACTGTAGTGAATAAGATCCCTCTATTAAAGTAAAAAGATAACTAAATGAGATTGAACTGGGGATGTGAGCATTGTATATATCTGTGATCCGGGTACACTGGAGGCATATGTAAGAGGATTATGGCCCAAGACCAGTCCAGAGCAAAACTGTGGCACCCCATCTGAAAAATCACCTAAAAGCAAAAAGAGCTAGAAGAATGGCTCAAGTGGTAGAGCCTAGTGGAGACAAAGCCCTGAGTTCAAACCAGACCAATCCAAAATAGATCAAACCAAAACTGTATTTAAAGAGTGATCTCCTGGAAGAGAAATTAGACTTCTTTGGTATGAGTTTAAAATGCTCAAACCAGGACTAATGGCTAGAAGCAGCAAAAAATTTATTATAATAAAGGAAATGTTAGAATTGTGGTCAATGGAATATGTTGAGATAGTAATGAGTTCTCCTTCATAGTAGGTGGTCAAGGCAAGCTAATCATTATAAGGGCAAGTTCAAGCCTCCATTTTAAAATGCAGCTGAGAAGAAGTGGATAAAACGTTTTTTACAAGTTCAATATAAATCTGCAACAAGAATCAGTTCTAATGATAATTATAGAATACTTTAAAAAACTGAACTGTAAATATTCCTATTGAGTATAATCTGTTAATATCAACATAAATGAGTTTTTTGTGTTTTTAGGGTGGGACCTAGTTTCTTTGATGATGTTATTATTTATGATGCAAAATGTTTCAGGTCAAGATTCATTGTATTTGATGATGCTATATGTCCTGGGAATGTACCAAAGTTTATATTACTTAAAAAAATGATTCTCTACTGAATACATGTACTAAAACCAAAACAAAACAAGTAAGACAACAAAAAATGACTGTGTATCATACTAAATTACTGATTCTAGCTCTAATTACTATATCTTTCTTTCCACTACCATTTCTCATTCAATATCTGTTTTCTGTTTGTTTTTGTGCCCATTCGGCGGCTTGAACTCAGGCCTTGGCATTTTCCCTAAACTTTTTTGCTCAGAAGTGCTCTACCATTTGAGTCACAGCTCTACTTGCAGCTTTTTATAGTTAATTAGAGATGAGTCTCACAGACTTTCCTGTCTGGGCTGGCTTTGAACCCCAATCCTCAGATCTTAGCCTCCTGAGTAGCTACAATTACAGATGTAAACCACTGGTGTTGGCTTCAATATCTTGTGTGTAAAATCCTGGCATTTGATGTTAAACCAATATTCCTAGTGATTTTTATTGCAGATGGTCAGAATATTATGCTTTGAGAAAAGCAAAGAGGAGGACAGAAAAAAAGTTCTGTGTTTTTCCTATCCAAGAGTTTATAAGAATCCTGTAGAACTTCATGCTCAGACAAATTCTTTTAAAAAACAAACATTGACAAATTATTTGTTGTTGTTTGTTCTATTTCAGGGGCTAAAGCCAAAATGAAATTTGTGCTATTTGTCACTGTTGGGCTAATTTTGCTGCTAGGAGTTCAAGCCATGCCTTCAAATCGTCTGTCTTGCTACACAAAGATACTAAGAGATCGCAACTGTCACAACCTTCCAGAAGGAGCAACTGACCTGGCACAGAGGGATATAAACATCCAAGATCATTTCTGGGATGGAAAGGGATGTGAGATCATCTGTTTCTGCAATTTCATTGAATTGCTGTGTTGCCCAAAGTAAGCAAAAAAAAAAAAAAATCACAAAATGTATCGTCATGAAACGTATGCAGAACAAGTTTTTTAATAGCATCTTTAACATGGGTTTGCAGAAACTAATAGCCATTTTAAGTAAAATTTCAAGTCAAATCCCAGCTGTTTTCTAGGATCATCACTATTTTGGAAGGAACTAAATGGTTTTGTTTAAAAAATGAAGTTTGAGCTGGGCATTGGTGGCTCTTGCCTATAATCTTAGCTACTGAGGAGGCTGAGATCTGAGGATCACAGTTAAAAATCAGCCCAGGCGGGAAAATCTGTGAGACTCCTATCTCTACTAAACTCTCAAAAAGCTGTAAGTGGAACTGTGCCTCATGTGTAGAGTGTTAGTCTTGAGCAAAAAGAAGGTTAGGGACAGAGCCCAGGCTATAAGTTCAAGTCCCAGGACTGGCACAAAATACAATTAAACTAAAATTTAATAATAAATACTAGGTCTGGGGGCACATATACGTATAATCTCAATACTGGAGAGGTAGAAGATGGAAGCTTGTGAGTTTGAGACCCATCTGGGCTACCATGTGTCTCAAAAACACAAACCAAACCAAACCAAAACCTAATGTAAACTGGAAAACCAATAATAATTCAGTTTATTAAATTCTACATTCTCCATATGATTTTTACTATAAAAATCTAATTATCATAGACATGAACATCAAATTTAGCTTTGTAGCCAATTTGAAAAGTAATACAAGTTTTTAAATAACAGATGCTAGTATAAAATATCAAGTAATTAACTGGATAGCAAAGATAAATAGTAAAGAAAAATTATCTAGTTCCATATGTGTTCAGAAAGGAATAATGAACTAAATAGAAGCCAGGTTTGGGAACATGGATAAAGTGGTAAAATGCTTAGCAAACTCATGGTCCCCAAGTTCAATCCCCAATAACACACAAACATACACACACACACACACACACACACACACTGTTTTGGAAAGTAGGTGGGTTTTAATTCTAAAACAATAGACAAATAAATATTTTATCTTTTCAATCACTCTGTGATCTTGTCAGGTCCTGGTAGCACTCCTAGCTACTCAGGAGGCTGAGATCTGAGGATTGCAGTTCAAAGCCAGTCAGGGCAGGAAAGTCCATAAGACTCTTATCTCCAGTTATCTCCACCAGAAGACTGGAAATGACACTGTGGCTAGAAATGACACTGTGGTAGAGTGCTAGTCTTGAGTTGAAGAGCTCAGTCAGGGACAGCGCCCAGGCTAAGTTCAAGCCCGAAAGAAAGCAAGCCCGACCGAAAGAGAAATAGAATATGATCTTGAACATTTCATACCAAAGTTAGCTTTTTCAAATTACTTTCAACATGTTGTCATTTCACTTAAGAAATATACAAAATAGAAAAGTTAGTTATGACTATTTAACCAAGAAAAGGTACTGAGACTTGACAAGACCAATTCCATCCCATACACGTAGCTAGTATCAGCAGAGACACAAGCACCCATACTTAGACCACAAAAATTCATTCTGTAAAGTCAGCTGGATCTAAGATAGTATCCTAGAACAGTTAAAAATGCATAACAATCCTACAACCTCATTCAAAACCAACTGAATCAAAAGCTGGAGGTGTGACCCAATACCAGGCTGTAACAAACCTTCTAGGTGATAATGCATGATAAAGTTTCAGCATCACTAAATCACTAAATGAGTCATTTAATTCTCTAAGTTTTCCTACACTACTATTAAATTATCCAAAACCAATTTACTGAAACTGACATGTAATTATTTTATGATATAATTTTGTGACTGTGTTAACAGATGTGAACAGGAATGTGGTTATATATATATATATATATATATATATATATATATAAAATTTCTCCTTCAATTTGTGACACTTTTCTTATTAGCAACAGACTTAAGTACATTTCTAATAGTTGTAATCATAATGACAGCTGGCATACACATACAATTTTGTATTATCCCATGCATTTTATATACTACTTTATGTGTTTTTCCTACCAGAGTTGAGTTGTATTTAAATTTTTTTGTTCTTTCTCTATGAAACCTAGAAAGTTAATGACCTTTCTTTAATTTTTGAAATTTTAGCAAGGATTTATTTCAATATAACAGGATAAATCAGGGAGGAGTATGAAAAAAGAGAGAAATGTTTCCTGCTTCCCACACAGGAAATAGATAAAGGCTTTTATTTAATGGCTTTCTAAGAAATTTTAATATTTGGAAGTGGCACTGTGGCTCAAGTAGTAGAGCGTCTTGAGCTGAAGAGCTGAGGGATAGTGCCCAAACCCAGATCTCAAGCCCCACGACCAACAAAAAAAAATAATTTTTTAAAATATTCTGTTTCTTACCTGTAGATAGATCTAAGCTTAATAGACCATTTCCCATAGCAAAAAAAAAAGTATTATAAACTTTAGAAATTACTTAATTTTTAGCTGGGCGCTGGTGGCTCACGCCTGTAATCCTAGCTACTCAGGAGACTGAGATCTGAGGATTATGATTCACACCAGCCCAGGTAGAAAAGTCCATGAGACTCTGATCTCCAATAAACCACTAGAAAACTGGAAGTGGTGCTGCGCAAGAGGTAGAGTGCTTGCCTTGAGCTGAAGAGTGCAGGGACAGCACACAGGCCCAGAGTTCAAGCCCCATGACCAACAAAAAAAAGAAAAATTACTTAATATTTCCTCTTCTTTATAAACAAGTAATAGCATAAAGATAGTGGCAAATGGGAGAAAGTAGAAGAATCAATTACCTTCCCGGTCTTTGTTGCTCTTCTGGCTAGCTTTCCACTCATCTTTTTAAAAATTTTACTCACTTAGAAAGAACAGTGATATCTGAAACCTTGGGAATCATTTCTTTTTAACCTAGAAAAAGATTAACCCATATCTTAGCTTTCAGTTGAGATTAACCAATATTTTACTTTCTTTCAGAGAAATCTTCTTTGGACCAAAGATATCTTTTGTGATCCCTTGCAACAATCATTGAGAATCTTCATGTGTTCTGGAGAACATCATTCCTCATTCTTACATCAGTGTAAATGTACTTCTGATTTCTACCCAGTGCAATAAAGCATTAATTCTATAAAGTCTTTGTTAACTCATCATGACCATCAGTATAGTTTTAGAGTCTTTATGTTAGGAAAATATAATATATGCTTGCTAAGCACAAACCATTATTAAGTTTTTTTGGATACAGTAATAAGACATGTCCTCTCTGAACTTGTGTTCTAATGAGCTATAATCATTTTAAACAAAGTTGTTAAATGTGAAGCCCATTACTGAGAAGTATAGGTATGAAGGGTTGTGGAGAAAATTAGAGAAACATTCACCACGTGGCACATTTAGGAGACACCATTTTGTGACAAAAAATAACACTATCCCATTGAAATACAACCTTAGATGACCCTGATCTGTTTCTGGAGACCTCAACTACAGTATTATCTGGTATCGATTCAGTGTTCAAATAGGGTTCAAAGAATGTTATTGCACTGGATCAGACAATTTTTTGGCAATCGCATTCAGTTGCTCCTAATGTCTATATAAATTATAGCACATTTTGAAATTCTCTGATCTCTACAAAAATCAAGAAAAAGGGAATTATTAAAAAATTATTTCTTCTAGGTAGCATGGTATTTGTTCTGTCTTCACTGAATTGAATGGTAATAAAGTCAAATTTAATCCATAAAGGAAGTGTCAGATCCTTTCTAGAACAATATATAGGATAGTTAAGAAACTCATCAATAAATGTGTTTCTTTACTGAGGAGAAAGCTGTCAATTGTCTCTATAAACAACACATCAGAAGAAAGGACATGTAAGCCAGCAATGATGTTTTAGAAAATATTCCCTTACAACGGCATTCACAACCTGAGGAAAAATTGCTGTAAAAAAACTAAACATTAAATAGAATTTTATAAATTATAGATTGCTTTTCATCATATTTTTTTGCTTTTTGGAAATAACCAAAATACAAAAAATTATATATATATATTTTTTTTTGTTGTTGTTGTTGTGAAAATACTGTAGAGGGGTTACAATTGCATGGGCAAGATGAGTACTTTTCTTATCAAGCATTGTTGCCTCTTCTTTTGTTTCCCCTTCACATCCCTTTCCATCCTTTCCCCTGTTCCCCTCCCCCCTCCCTCCCCACCCTTTTTTTTTAACCTGTCCTGGGCTTGAACTCTGGGCCTAGAAACTGTCCCTGACCTTTTGTGCTCAAGGCTCCACTTCCAGCTTTTTGAGATTAATTGGAGATAAGAATCTCAGGCATTTTCCTCCCCAGACTGATTTCCAACTGTGATCCTAATTTCAGCCTCCCAAGTAGTTAGGATTACAGGTGTGAGCCACCAGAGCCTGCCTGCAATTATATATTTTTTTAATAAAGGAATGCAATATAAAAGAACACATTCTCTGTGATACCAAATGAATGTAAAAATATAAATGTTCACATAATGTAACTTTTTCTGACTTGGTCAACACATTTTAAAACCAAACATTTCATTCAATTAGTGAGAATATTTTTACAATAGATGTTTGTTTTAAAAATACAACCGAAGTTTTTACGCAACTGCCTACGATTGCATAATTAAGAGTTAAAAAACAAATACAAAGGAAAAAAGCAGATACACGTTGAAATTTCAGTGAACCTTGAAAACATGCTAAGTAAAAGCTACATATAAAATATAGTGAATGATCCCCTTTATTTGATATATCCATTCTAAAAAAGAATGGATAAAAAACATGGAAAAGCAGATTAGAAGTTTCCAGGGCATGGGGTAGGAAGAGGAAGCAATGGATGTGATGCCTATTTTAGGGGGCTGAAAAAAAGTTCTCTAAGACAAAATTAGAAGGAATGACTAATTCTAGATTATTTCAACTTTCAGAACTGTGCTTATCTTTGCTGGCATATTTTTCTCTTTGGAAAAAAAGTGGCCATACAAACTAAATTATTTGTTCTTTCTATACTCTATTATGTAATAATTAGAAAAGGAAATAAAAGTATGCTTTTCAGTGATGTCTTTTAGATTTTCTAACAAGGAAAGCACTTTAATAATGCCATTCTGGTAACCTTAATTTCAAGTCCAATTGTCACAAAGGTAGGGAATCTTTTTTCTGCCAAAGTCCATTGGATAGTTATATATAATGCCATCTGAGGGCCATGCAAAATTATCAATACAGGAAGATGGTCAAGAGTAGCTGAAGTGTATGTACCTGTTCCATCATGCACCAAGTGATTATAAGAGGACCTGTTATAGTAGTAAGGGATCATGTCCCCCAACCCTGTGAGAAAGCAAATGGGTTGCAGCTATTTCTTCTCTAAACCTGTTCATTTCTTGTAATTGAACAAAAAAGGTTACAAAATGAAGCATCTTTATATAAAATCTTATTAATACTGATTGATCCCTACAAGTCAGTGGAAAAGAAAATGCAAGCTTCACAAAATAAATACACACAAACAACTATAATAGTAATAATGTTTATTTAAAATATTTTTAATCTAGGAAACTCATCTTACACGAGTTTCCAACTAATTATTAGTTAGAAACAAAGAAAATAAAACCAGAGAAAAGCCTCTGTAGAAAAAATACACAAGGGACATTTCTACATGTGAAAAAACAGTAAACATTCTTAACATCTGAACATCCAAGTATTAGTCTGAATGCCATGACTCCTAGTGGACACCACTATCAACCTTGAGATCTGACTTGTTCTTGTCATTCTTCACTGAGTAGATGAAATATGTTAAGGTGTCTTTTTCATTCACTGGAATAGACCTAAAGTGGCAACCCACTATCTATAAAGAAAAAGAAATTGAGGAAAGATAATTATTTCATTGAAAGAGCTCTGCAATAAGAAAAACCATTAAAAAAATTAAATTATATTTCCCAAAAAACCAACAAGGCCAAAAATACATAAAAGTAAGATGAACAAAAGACATTCTGATTCCAAAGTACACTTTGGTTCACTTTAAATGTGTAGTGATACATTTTTCCTTTTAAGTTCTATAATTAGCCTTTAGATTCGAAAGCAAATATCTAACTTTTTTAACATTTAACTTTCAACACTAATGCAGTAAAATATTAACATCTATAGGCATCATACTAGATATGATTCAGACATGCATATCTAGATTATAGAAAATTTCTTACTTTTAAAACAGAATTAGTTCTGGAATAACTTTTCTTTTTTCTTTTTGCTTATGTGGTGCTAAGGAATCAAACTCAGGGCCTCATGCATGCAAGGCAAGCGCTCTACCACTGAGCCACCTTCCCAGCCTGGAATAACTTTTTAATGTCAGCTTATCAAAAATTTGAGGTTTATGTTAGTCAAGTTAAACACACTTAAATGAAGCATATTAAATAATCAGTTTCTTGGTTCTCATTTGTGGTAGAACAAAGGTGACTTCATTCTATCAGTCCATATATTTCATCACAGTAAGGAACATAGATTTATGAGTTGCACAGACATACAGGACTACATGTTCTATTATGTTATTTTTTCAATTTGATTGTAGTGTACATACGTAAGTCTATGTCTTAATAAGATGGAGGTTTTTTTTGTTCTATTAGCTAACCCCCCTCACTTAAAAAAATGCTTGTATCTCTGGTAAAACTAACAAGGACAAACTCCTAAACTTAAATTACCAAGTTGTAGACCTATTCCATGTTAAAAATGAAATTCTAATAAAAACCTTCGGTTTATAGGCACTTAATAACTATTTACTAATTAATTGGAAATTTGGATTAAAAAATTTTTATTTAATATTTTGAAAGCCATTATTAGAAGATGCTATACACAAGCCAGATGTACATGGCTCACACTGATAATCCTAGCTACTCAGGAGGCTGAGATCCAGAGATTGGCAAATAGAGGACAGTCAAGGCAGAAAAGTCTTCTAGACTCCATTTCCAAAATAATCAGCAGATACTAGCCTGCTATTATGGCTCCAGTGGTAAATCTCCAGCCAAGCAAGTTAGCCACACAAGTGCAAGGCTCTGAGTTTAAACACAGTGCATGCAAAAAAGAAAAGGCAAAGAAAAAAAGTGCAAACTTGCTATACACTATGTATAATCTATTGAGTAATCATTAAATAAAAGAAGAAACAGGGGGCTGGGAAGGTGGCTCAGTGGTAGAGTGCTTGCCTTGCACGCATGAGGCCCTGGGTTCAATTCCTCAGCACCACATAAGCAAAAAGAAAAAAGCCAGAAGTGACACTGTGGCTCAAATGGTAGAGCGCTAGCCTTGAG
>NW_012267220.1:7829279-7832745 GCF_000151885.1 Dipodomys ordii | reverse complement strand
GTGGCTCAAGTGGTAGAGCGCTAACCTTGAGCTGAAGAGCTGAGGGACAGCGCCCAGGCCCAGAGTTCAGGCCCCACAACCGGACCCCCCCCCCACACAAAGAAGAAACAATTAGATTCTTCCCTGATTCTTCCTTCTTATTAAGGTTGACCTTTCTAACTAAAATACATCATTGCAAAACACAGTATTAATAATTCCTTTTGATAAATAATGACCTCCTATTTGTGTGAACAGGCGTTCTTAAAATTTAAATAGTTGGAAACTTATATATACCTCAACAAGCTGTGCTTTATTAAGTCCTGGCCTGGTTGGTAGTTTGAAGTGTCTTTTATATCTCCTAAGTGTATTTACTTGTAATTGGTACAAATCGACCTAGAAAAAAAATTAATACACATAAATTAGCTCATACAAATTTGTGACTGGTAATGTATAGCAACAAGAATTTCAACCTCAGTGCAAAAATAAGAATCCCATTGTTAAAGAGTTTTTGGGTTTTTTTGTTGGTTGTGGGGCTTGAACTCTGGGCTTGGGCACTGTCCTTTAGCTCTTCAGCTCAAGCAAGTGCTCTACAGCTTTAGCCACGGCACCACTTCCGGTTTATTGGAGATAAGAGTCTCACAGATTTAACTGCCTGGGCTGGCTGTGAACTGTGATCCTCAAGATCTCAGCCTACTAAGTATCTAGGATTACAAGTGTGAGCCACCAGTGCTCGGCTGTTAAGTGCTTTTTATACAATCAATCTTTAGGTTATTTACGTTATTTAACAGTTTAATCTTTTGAGGACAAATGCAAACATCTGAGAACCAAGAAGAGGAAGTTATATGATAACAAAGCTCTACGAATTGTCAATGCAAATTGTGTTAAGATACATCAATGGAATATACTTAATGCTGCAATCATTTTCAGCTTTCTCAAATGTTTTTGGAGGCTATCTTGTTTAATACCAGCTGTTTGCATGGAATAGGTAGGGGGATTGAGGTCAGTGGCCAGCCAGACCATTCTGAAAAAGAACTAAAGCAAAAATGGCTGAAGGCCTGTCAAGCAGGAGAGCACTTGCCTACTCAGTGCAAAGCCCTGGATCAGAAAATTCAGAGCCCCCTATACTTCTGGAGAAAAAATAACCAAAACAAAACAAAAAAAAAAAACGTCCACGCTTTTTTCTTCTTGTTGTTTGCTACTAGGGTTTGAACTCAGGGTCTTGTACATGTTAGGCGGGTGTTCTAGCACTTGAATCAGGCTCCCATACATCTTTGCTTTTAGTTATTTTTTAATAGGATCTCAAATTTATGCCAAGACTAGGCTGGACTGACATCCTTCTATTTACTCTTTTGGCACAGCAGTAGGGATGACAGTCATGCACCACCAAGATGAGGATCTTGACAACTTTTTGTCAGGCTAGCTTTGAACTATGATTCTATGGATCGCTACTTCCTGAATTACCCAGATAAGAGGAATGAGCCACCACTCTTGTATTTTCATTTTACCTGAGTGAGCCGCTTGTTCAAATCTTTGTATACAAGTTTCAGAATGGAATACTTCCATTTACATTTAACAAACAAAGACTTCCATCTACCTCTGGTGTATCAATATCTTGCACAGGCGAGTCACCTCCATCATCATCACTCCCTTTTCTCTTTCTTCTGTTTCGAACACTCTGAATCAAGTTTTTATGATAATCACAAATGTAAAGATGCCTTGCCTGAAACAGAAAAATTTCACAGACTGCTTAAAATTAAGAAATACATCTACCAATAGTAAAATGCAGAGGCTATGTGGACTTACTTCAAATACAGGCAAGTAGGAACTTAAGACAATGACATGGCCTTTCTATTAAAACATGTCTGGCAATGGTATTAAGATGCGGAGTGGAAGGTATTAGAGAGAGGGTGATACCAGGTGGGGAGTGAAAGGAGGAAGAGAAGAATGAGAAATTCCAGAAATTCCAGTCCTCTGGGGTTTTTCACCAAACTTTAGTTGAAGGTGAGCTGAAGTTAGTTCATGTTGGATTTTGACCAGTCAAGGACAAAGATAACGTTGCTATTTAGCTTTTCTTCTACTTAAAGACCAGTAGACTTTTTACAACTGAATACTCAAATCATATCTCAAATATAAACTAAACTTTTTTGGGGGGTGGATTGGAGGGGTCTGGCCGTGGGGCTTGAACTCTGGCCTGGGTACTATCCCTGAGCTGTTTGCTTGACCACTTTGAGTCACAGAGCCACTTCCGGTTTTCTGGTGCTTAATTGGAGATAAAAGTCTCCAGGACTTTCCTGCTCTGGTTTGAACTGCGATCCTCAGATCTCAGCCTCCTGAGTAGCTAGGATTACAGGCGTGAGCCACGGGCGCCCGATTTACACGAACAACTTTTACAACTGAGCTGCTGGATTTATACCCTATAGTTTTACAGTTCCATCACTAATTCTCTCTGAGAATGAACTTATCTGTTAGGTGTTGTTTCCAATGAAAACAGCTGAAACGACGTTCACCTGAACAGCTTTCTCACAAACCCTCCTGAAGAAATGTTGACATTGGGAGAAAGTATCACAGGCAAACTTTTCAGAAACTTTACACATGGTGTGGGGAGCTGCCTAGTGACAGGAAATACTGGGCGCCTTAAAGAGCCACACACAGACAGACACACACACACACACACACACACACACACAGACAGACAGACACACACACACACGAGTGGAGCGAACAAGATTTTAAATTTACGTGCTAAGGGCCAAGTGAAAAGCTAGGTTGTGTCACCCGTTATTTATTCCTCTTCCAAAGCGAACCTCATCGAAGGTGGGAGGCTCAGGCGTGCGTGCAAATGGATGGAAGAAGAAACTCGCGAGGGCTGCCCAGTCGTCTGCAAATCCCCGCAGAGGCTCAGGGGCCCCGCCCGCTCCCCGCAGCTGCCCCAAGTGCTGACCCCGCAACGCCGTTGGCACCCCGGAGCCCCCCTCTCCTACCCCCCACCGCACCCCGCCCGCCCGGGCCAAGGCGGCCGGGAAGCCCGGCTCCGCTCTCGGACGAGGTGGGGAGAAAAGCCCAGAAACCTTCCGGCCTGCGGTGCTAGGGGCCGGCGTGGACTCCACCGGGGATCCCGGGGGCCCAGCGCGAGCTCGGGCGGCCACACAAAGGGGCCTCCGTTCCAGGAGGGGCCGCGGGGCTGCAGGACGACGACTCGGTGCGGCGGTCGCCCTTTGTCTGGTCCCTCGATCGGCGCCCGGGAGGGAGAGGGGCGGGAGGCGGGGGGGGGGGCGTCCCGGGCACCGCGGCGGCGGAGGCCGGAGCCGCAGCGACGCCGTGGCTCGCGCCCCCTCGGAGCCCACGCGCGGGGCAAGACTCGAACCCCCGACCGCCCGGCGTCACTTACGCTCTTGTCCAGCTCGATCTTCACCTTCTTCTGGGAGATGCTCTTCTGGATCCGCTTGCTGAAGCTGGCGTTGCCCGCCGCCCGCCCGCACCGGTCGCC
>NW_012267220.1:7730295-7829006 GCF_000151885.1 Dipodomys ordii | reverse complement strand
GGCGGCGGCGGCGGCGAGTCGCTCTGCACCCCTAGGTCCGACGGCAGCACGGCCCGACCCCAAGCGTCCCTGTCGTCCCCGACCTGCGGGTCTCGGTCGACACCGAGGCAGTGGGCAGTGCTGGCGGCTGGCACCGAGCGGCGGGCGGCGAGAGGCGCCGGGAGAGGACGAGGGCGCCCGCTCGCTGTCACATGGAGACTTCAGCAGTTGGACCGCAGCGCGTCCGCCACCCTCCAGCCCTGGGACCTGCGCAGGCACGACGCACCTCCTCTCGCCCCGCCCTCCTCCGCCGCGAGGCAGCACGGGAAGTGTAGTTCTCTGTGGGAGGTGGGGGCCCAGGTTCGCTCGGTGCTGAGCCCGAGACTCGCGGGAAGGAGAACTACTCATCCCAGCATGCATCGGACGGCCAGGTTGCTTGTTTTTTTGTGTGTGTTTTTTTTTTCTTCTTTTAAAGCACTGGGGCGAACTAGAATGTGAGGTTGGGGTTTGCAGTGTTTCCTCTTGGCCTGTCTGCGGGAAGGTGGGCTGTTTGTATTTTGTTTTGCAGCTGTGGTTATTTCACGGAATGGCTCTGACGTCTCTGGGAGAGGCATGGATTGTGCGTGTGTGCGTGTGGTGGCGCGGCGGGAGGGTTTGTGGAATAAAAGTTTCAGGGCCGTTTCGCACTTGTGAGGGGAAAAGTTTTTGTTTGTGGTGTGGGAGCGTCGGGCGATTCTTCCGGCTCCGAGGCACGGTAGCTCCCCCTCGGCGGGCCCAGCAGCGCGGCTTGGGGGAAACGCCCATCCCGCCTTCCCGCAGCCGCGCCGCGGGGCCGGCCGCCGTTTGCGGACGTCTCCGGGCCCCGGCCGGCCGCCACTCCGTCTCTCCCCTCCACGATCTGGGGAGGGCGGGCGGGAGGGCGGGGTCTGATGTTTACCAGGGAGCCCCGAGTGCGGTCCCGGGCTCCTAGGGAAACTTGCAGCTCCACGGGGTGCCGAGCGGGAGGCGCGGCGCCCTTCCTGAGTCGCGCACACGCCCGTGCGTGCGAGGTTGCGGGGGGGGGGGCGTGTGTGTACGTGTGTGCGCCCGCGTCGGCGTGTGTGCGTGCGCTGGGGGGCGGCGGCCGGTGGGACGCGGGAGCCCGCACCTCCCCGGCGGAGCGTGCAGGCGGCGCCGGTGTCCAAGTTCTTTTAGGTGAGGTAGATGGAGCGATAGCCTTTTAAAAATGCGTTTGCCGTGCGGCCCACGCGGAACCCACGCCCACCCGGTCACCGGCGCGTTTCAGCCCCGGACAGGGGAAACGCCCGGAGGCGATCTAGTCCGCGCTGACATCCTGGGCCGTGGAGACTCCGCGTCGGTCTTTGTTTTCTGCCCACCCCGCTCCCGGGGATGCAGGCTTTCCTCCGGTGTCCCGGCAGGCCTCCAGGGCTGTTTAGTTCTAATTATGCGTCTCCTTCCCTCACCTGTGGATGGTTTCTTGTACCCTGTGTTTTAGTCGGAAACGATTTCAAAGCCACCCCAAGTCCCCCCAGGGCTTGTACTTTGTAGTTTTTAGTGTTATAATTCTTACATGGTTCTGTTTTCAAAAAGAAAAAAAAATAAAAAAGCTGTGTGGGGTCGTGAGACGCCTTGAGTTCAGGGCGCTCTTCTTGGGCTTTTTTGGAGCCACAGCGTCACTTTCCTGCCTGGGCTGGCTTCGAACTGTGGAGCGCTGATCCTCAGGTCTCAAGATTACAGGCCTGAGCTACCAGTGCTGGACCTTTAAAAAACTCTTAAACATTGCTCTTGTTTAAAAGAAAAAACAAGTTTGCAGGACTGCGTTGCTGGGCGGCCAAGCACACTACTGGGCCCAGGCTGTGAGCTTCCCTCACACTCTGCCCTGCCTTGGTGGAGTTGGAGTCTCGAGTTTCTTTTGGCTTGGGCTGACCTCCAAACACAGACCCTCTGATTAGGACCCCCAAGTAGCTAGAATTACAGGCTTGAACCACTGCACACAGCTTTAGTAGGTTATTTTTGTTTTGGTGCCAGTCCTGGGACTCTGCCCCGATCATTTGTGCTCAAGTCTAGTGTTCTACCATTTGAACCTCAGGTCCACTTTTGGTTGTTTTTCTTTTTTTTGGTGGTTAATTAGAGATGAGTGTTTACCACCCCCAGTGGCCAAGAACCTGGATGTTCTTGATCTCAGACTCCTAAGTAGTTTAGGAGTATAGGTGTGAGCCATTGGTATTCAGCTCGACTAGTACTGTATATCTTAAAGAACATTGGCACTCTGATAGTATTCATGGTCTAACATTTTGCTCATCTTGTCATGATTTTGTTCACGGTGTGAAGCATTATTTTTAAAAAAGCAGATGTAGTTTCACATAATGTTGGAACCTGCTCTAGGCACAAAATAATTCATGCATGATTAAATAATGCTTTTGGTCCTCAAAAAGAAATTGTACATAGCATAAAATTCCCAGGACCAAACCAAGAATTTTTGGGACATTTCTTCTAACTGGATTGGATGAAATCCTCTTAAACCTTTCTGCCCAGAGTTTCAGTTGCCTGGGTTTATTATTAGTAGACCAGAATAAAATGAGGCTTTACACTGTGGTTCTTCCATTTCGTTTTTAATCTAAGTATGTTACAAATACTTTTCTATATAATCTACTTTTGGATATTCCAGAGATAGCCTACTGTCATGGGTGTGAATGTTTTTATAATTGACTGGTCTCCAGTGCAGTGTTTGGTGGTACCTTTAAGAGGTGGAGCCTAGTGTGAGGTCACTGGGGGAGTTGCCATGGGAGTCAGTTCTGCCAGTTCTTATAAAAACCATAACACAGGCTGTTCTCTTGCTTCCTTTCTTACTGTGGAATGGCTCCTGCCATTGTACTGCGATCAGGTTCTCACCAGAGCAGAGCGATGCTTATGCCATGCTCTTGACCCTCCAGACTGTAGCCAAATCATTTTTCGTAAGGTACTCAGCCTTAATTATTTCAATACAGCAACAGAAAATGTGCTCCTACAGAAAAAAAAAATGTATGTATATATATATATATATATTGGGTCCAGTCGTGGGGCCTGAACTCTGGGCCTGGGCACTGTCCCTCAGCTCTTCAGCTCAAGGCTAGTGCTCTACCACTGGAGCCACAGCGCCACTTCTGGCTTTTTTTCTTTTTGCTTATGTGGTGCTGGGGAATACGAACCCAGGGCCTCAGGCATGCAAGGCAAGCGCTCTACCACTGAGCCACCTTCCCAGCCCAGAAAATATTTTTTGAGGAGTCTGATCTGGAACTGGGTGATGAGCAGAGGCTGGAAGAGTTTGACAGTGTAGCCAGAAAAAGTCTGGAGTACTAATAGTAATACTACAAGGGATTCTGACAGATCAAGACAAGTCGTCCTTGTGATATCTGACCTTGGCCACATTGGGTCCAGGCCCTCTGGGATTTTAGGAAGTCCTAATTGCAGATGATGGGCTAATTTATTTGACAACATTTCAAAGCAGGAAAGCATATCATTCCTTTAACAGCCTAGGCATTATTGCTTAGATTTAGTCAGATTTACAGAGTTTGGAAGAAATAGGAATAGAACGGAAAGATTTGGAACATTTACAGTCTGACTAGGAAGGAGTCACGAAGCTTCTAACAGTGCTGGCTCAAAGTATCACCATGGATAAAAGAAGGCAGCTTTTTGTACAGGACAATGAGGAAGAGGTACAGGGGACATCTAAGAAAACTGAGAGGCTATTATTTCAAAAATCACCTTATTCATATGCCTTCTAGGGTAGAAATTATTTCAGGGAAGGACCCAAGTGCTCACTGCCCAGTGCCTCCTGGGATTCTGGCTTTCTGGTGAAGTACAGTCAGTGTAGCCATGGTTCAAAGCAGGTCCAGGAACTGGCTGCTCTTGCCAGCATCAGGCCTACCTCGTGCCCAACAGATGCTGGTTCTACAGGAATAAAGAATATAAGTTATGGGATCTGGGCAGTTCCAAAGGAATCCTGGGATGCTTGGCGTAAGTTTCCACCTGGTCAGGCTCCTGCAGAGATTGTCCACAAGAAAGGGAGAGTAATCCAGCTACGCCCACTGAGAAAGATGCAGACATTATTAGCATGCCATTGCAGTCAGCAACCATGTTTCACCTCTGGTCAAAATGGAATGCAGAAATATTAGAATTAAAAGTGGCTAGTTTTCTGAGAAGTTGCTATCTCCAAATAATATACTCCAGTAAAAAAAAATGACTTGTTTTGGCGTTGCTATACAAAAAAAGAAATGCTATTTTAAAAGATCCTCACACGGTGAGTCACATCTGTAATCTGCCTAGTAGAGATTGGGAATATCATGGTTCAAGACAAAAGGTTATGGAGACTTCCTCCCTATCTCAGCAACAAAGAGGCTGGGTATGGTGGTACATATCAGTCATCTCAGCTACCAAAAAGTGGGGACAGCAGGGCACTGGTGTAATCCTACTAGCATGTAAGCCATGCCAGTAACCCTAGCTACTCAGGAGATTGAGATCTGAGGATCATGGTTCCAAGTCAGTTTGGGCAGCAAAGTCCAAGAGACTCTCTATCTCCAATTAAATATGCAAAGCCAGAAGTGGAGCTGTGGTTCAAGTGGACATCTCCTAGGCCCCAGATCTCAAGCCCAGGACTGGCACACACACAAAAAAAAGGTGAATGGTTATTAGGTAGGCAAGAGATTTCTTTACATTTATCTAGATTTTATGAAAAATGTTTCACAAAGGAACAGGACCATGATACTTTAAATTGTTCAGATGAAAAATTCAGATATTAGCAAAGTTATTTCTCTTAATGGTAACTTAAAAACAATACCAACTGTAGAAAAATAGTATGTTCAGATATTAAAAATTCATCCAATAAATATTTGAATCTCTGACATACTCATAATAACACTGTTGTTGGTTGTATGAAAGAGATAAAAATGTATTTTCAGAATTAAAAAAAACCCTCAAGACTTCATATTAAATTCCTGCTTTATAAAGTTTCTTTGCAGGCATTATTTCCTCTGAATTTCCTAACTTTATTCATTAGGCAGAGGACCTTTCTATCTGATATTGAGTAGCAGACCTTGTTGATTCTTGCTCATGTCTTTCTGGCCTTTGCTACTTACTTCAATATTCATTTTTCTACCTAAAAGCTTTTTCCTAAATTGAAGAAGGCAATTCTGTGTTTGTGTGGTCAGGGAAAATTGGCAAATCCTAAGAACAGTTTCCCAAGCTAGCTGCACTTATTTGATGAAGGATTTATTCTATACCCCAATTCTTTCAGGTCCACAGATAGGCTAACTTCATTCAGCCCTCTCTTTCTCACCATTTCTGAGTTTTCCCATGGGACTAGACTATACTCCAGTAATTAGTAATGGTAGCTTGCTTGATACTACACCCTTTATTGACTGACTTCCTTTCTTTGTCCTACTTCCCTACCTTCCAGTTTCCTGCATCCCTCAAATAATCTACTGGCACTAAAACCAGTATGCATGGTTCTTACTAGGCATTTCAACTATGTTATTTCTCCTTAATACTTACTTGTCCCTCAGCTAAAATGCTTATTTCTGTGAGCAAGCACATGATTCAAATCAGATGAAATCTTCCCCAGGGAATTTTGCCCAACCTGAAATGGAGAGAAACTTCATTTTGATGTTGTTTGTGCATTATTCTATATCAACTATAAGAGTGTCTGGAACAAAGTAGGAACTTAAACATTTGTAGGATATTTAATAAAGTCAATCCTTAAGATTTCTTTACTGTATTTGTTACCACCCATAAATTCATAAGTCTGCTGTTGCTTTAGCATATCATAGTGTAATAGCACTCTAAAGCCAGTAGTTAAAAAGCATGTGCTCAGGAGCCAGGTTGCCTCTTGCCACTTGCCATTTATTTATGCTGGTTATTATTTGTCTGCTGTCTCAGTTCGTTTCATTCTTTTACTCTCTCCACTGTAACACAGGATTCGGTCATCCTGAAAAGATTTCTCAGACTCACTTGTCAATTGATATCCTTTTCAGTTTTGATGCAGAGGAGGGGCACATCCGGCTCACATAAAGCCCTCTAAATCATTTGATACATGACAGGGCAGATACAGATGCTTCTTGTCAAGTGTTCAACAGGAATTTTGCATGGCCCATTGATGTTATAAATATCCAAATGGCCCTCATAAAAGAAGGTCCATCATCTCTGCCAGGAAAAGTTTTTTTTTTTTTTTTTTTAATTTTCTAGCTCCAGTGAGCTGTATACTCTTCTACTATGCCTCAAGGAGTGGCAGAGGCAGGCAGAAGGATGCTGGCTTCCTGAAAACAGCTAGCAGACAAAGTTTTGTTCTGAATTCCTCACAAGCACTACACCTTGGGGTTTCGGGTATCACGATTTCTCTTTTGGTAGCTTGGGAACTCTTCTTGCTCAACATCAGTACCTTTTCCTCCTTTCTTCATCTCTTCCAGTACTTTTGTAATGTTTCTACCAAAAATCAAGGTTATTACATTCTCTCTGAAATATTATACTGTGTATTATATTGTCTTACAAATATAGTCTAAATAAGTTTATAACATTTATGGTCTTCCTTCATGCCTTTAACACTGTGCAATTTGCCCTGATTCAGTGATATCATTTTTTTAACCTAAGTCCTTTCATGCCTCTGTTGTCTACTGTTCCTCTCGACTGTCATAAATCAACATGAGTTCTTTTCAGTGTCTTCTTTATTGCTTGAGACCAATATAGGAACTCTAGGTTTAAATGTTCCTATGAAGTTATGTGTTTAGGAATGCTCTAGTAGTGACAGAATAGGAAGTTAGCACCAGCAGTAGAAGATAACAGCTTGTTTTAGACCCTAAAGATGAACACAGAATATTTAGAGTAGAGGTCAGGGGGATACCTCAGGTAAGAGAAAGATTTGAATTTTTTTTTTTTGGGGTCCAGTCATGGGGCCTGAACTCTGGGCCTGGGCGCTGTCCTCAGCTCTTCAGCTCAAGGCTAGCGCTCTACCACTTGAGCCACAGCGCTACTTCTGGCTTTTTTCTTTTTATTTATGTGGTGCTGAGGAATCGAACCCAGGGCCTCATGCATGCAAGGCAAGCGCTCTACCACTAAGCCACCTTCCCAGCCCCTTGAAATAAATTCTTTTGGGTAAATGTTGAATTATTTTAAATTCATATTTAATTATTTTACTTTCTTCTTCTTCTTTTTTTTAAAGTACTGGAGTTTTAACTCAGGGCCTAGCACTTACTTGGCTGGTGCTCTACCATGCTCTACACTTCCAGACATGCTTTTTGCCAATTATTTTGGAGACACAGTTTGGTGGACTTTTCTGCTTAAGATAGCTTCAATCTAGACCCGCCTCCTAAGTAGCTAGAATGACATGCCTGAATCACTAGTGTCTGTTAGATTTGTTTTTTAATCTCATTTTCAGCACTCTCAGAGTCTAAGGTTATTGGTATGCCTTTCTTAAGATCCTTGAGACTCAAATTCCCCCAAACAAGCAAACAAATATGGAAATGAGATAGATTACCAAATACAGAGAATTCTGCTGTCAGTACAAGAGTTGGATCATATCTTGAGAACGGCTTACAGAAATTCCTAGAATTTGATACTTTCATCCACTATCACTTCCATTGTTATTCTTTTAAAATTTTATTTGAAATTGTTAGCTAATCTTCCTAGATACTGAATTTTTTAATTTAAAATTAACATACATTAGTGGTTAAGGGGTGATAATGTGACATTTTATACATGCATACAATGTACCTCATCAACCTCACCCCTTATCAATTTCAACAGGTTTCATTGTTCTATTTTCATATATACATATTATTCTTTGACCATATTCACTACTATTGTCTCTCATCCTTCCTGTCCCAGACCAGAGTCTGTTATTTGTATGTGTGTGTGTGTATATTTATTGTTCCAAGGTGGGTATGGTATTTAGTATGTGCATATATGATACTTTAGTCAGAATTAATCCTTCCATTGTTCTTTCACCACAAAATACTCTGGTGTTTTTGAGTTAGTCTTACTATGAAGCCCCATTCTGGCTTGAACTCTGTCTTCTTGCCTGAGCTTGAGTTACAGCTTTCCTTAATTAGTCCAACTTCCAGCATAAACACATTTTTATTTACTCTAAATAGAACTCTGGGACAATTTGAAAAGTAAACCCCAAATCTTTACATTTCTAAATATATTCAAACTAGTAAGCATAGTAACAAAATTGGAGGATGAAGTTTTTTAAATTTGTAATCTTTATATGAACATTTTATTTCTAGAACTTAGAATTTTAAGTCATTATCAAACTTAACTATCATTGGCTTGACACAGAGCAATATATTAACATATCACGAATTTACTATAGCTGGAGATCCTACAAAATAATTCTTCTTCCTACTGTATGAAAACAGATACTTAACTGAATCAGATTAAAAATTATACTACAGTTCAAAAGCCACTGACACTCTTAACTACTTTCACCTAAAACAGATTAGTTGTATTTACTTTCTTTCAAATAATTCCTGTATTTTCAGACTGTATTTGTTATCATTGTTAAAGTCTAAATTGTTCTATTTCAAATTTGGAGCTCTATAAGTGGAAAAATAAGTCATTGGCTTTTTTATTTCCTGTCCAGACATATACCTGGTCCATAATTAGCCTGAGTGTGGATTCCATTGTAGCTGGGATGACAGATGTGCACCATCACATCCATCTTCATCCATTGAAATGCAGTCTTGAAACCTTTTTCACCAGGGCTGGCCTGCAGTCTTGTGAACATTTCTTCTTGGGGACAGGATGACAGGCATGGAACTCAACTATGAGCTGATGAGGTGCCTCATAACATTTCTGCCTGGGCTGGCCTCAAATCCTGATCCTTCCAAAGTAGCTAGCATTACAAGTGCCTGGCCTAAGTCACTGGCTTTCTAAAAAGCACTTTTATTGAGACAAATTTACACATAATTTCACACATTTCAGAGTAACCAATATGCAACCAACTTAATTTTTCTGTCACCTGAAAAAGCTCCATTCTGGCTCATTGCAGTCTTTTCTTACCACCACCTACAGCTTTGGGGCAGCCACTCTTCTGCCTTCCATTATAAAATTATATATACACATATATATAATAGCTTGTATCAGTGATTATTTATATTGATGATTAGTATTCCAATATACGGATATTCTGTATTTTTTTTTGGGGGGGGGGTCCAGTCGTGGGGCCTGAACTCTGGGCCTGGGCGCTGTCCCTCAGCTCTTCAGCTCAAGGCTATCGCTCTACCACTTGAGCCACAGCGCCACTTCTGGCTTTTTTCTTTTTGCTTATGTGGTGCTGAGGAATCGAACCCAGGGCCTCATACATGCAAGGCAAGTGCTCTACCACTGAGCCACTTTCCCAGCCCGGATATTCTGTATTTTTATTGACTCCTTTTCAGGTTGTTTGTTTTTTTTGTTGGTCATGGGGTTTGAACTCTGGGCCTGAGTGCTGTACCTCAGCTCTTCAGCTCAAGGCGAGCACTCTACCACTTGAGCCACAGCGCCACTTGACTCCTTTTCTAGTTGATAAGACATTTGGATTCTTTCCAGCTTTTGGCTATTACAAATAAAGTTGCTTTGAACACTTACATATTTGTCTTTCTATAGGCATAGGTTTTCATTTCTCTTGAGTGGATGCATAAATGTGTTTAAATTCTGTGAAGCTGACAAATTGTTTTCCAAAGTGACTACAATTTCAGTTCTCAACAGTGACATTAGGATTCCAATTTCTTTACATCTTTATCAACACTTTGATCATCTATCTTTTATTTTTTCTTTGCTATAGTGATTCTAGTGAGAAGTTGTACCTGTTGGGTTTCACTTTGTATTTCCTTAATGACTAATGATGCAAACATGTTTCATGTGATTATTAATGATCCATTACTGCCTTCATTTTTTTTTTTTTTTATGGGGGTCTGGTCCTGTGGCCTGAACTCTGGGCCTGGGTGATGTCTCTCAGCTCTTCAGCTCAAGGCTAGCGCTCTATCACTTGAGCCACAGCGCAACTTCCAGCTTTTTTTTTTCCTGCTTATGTGGTGCTGAGGAATCGAACCCAGAGCCTCATGCATGCAAGGCAAGCACTCTACCACTGAGCCACCTTCCCAGCCCCTGCCTTCATTTTTTTTTTAGCATAATGACCTGGTATACTAGATGAAAGACAAGTTTTTGTAATCAACATACTTAATAGCTACATATACATATATACATATATGTATCACACACATGCATTCTGTGACTAATACAACAGGGCTTTCTAAGCCTCTAGCCCTGCTTCTGACTGGTTATTTTGGAAATGGAGTCTAAGTAACTATTATGCCCAGCCTGGTCTCAAATTGAGAGCCTCCAGATTTCAGACTCCTAAGATTACAAACTAAGCCACCAGCATCATGGTGAGAAAACTAATTTGCTTTTAAGAAATGGTGTGCAGAGGAATGGCTTTCATTTTGTTTTTGCATCAACTGTGCTACTCAAGAAAACAAAAATAATTTTATAAAGTAACTTCACCTAATTTTAGCTATGAACTTATTAAGTGACAATTATTAAAAATAAATTATTTTTCTTGTTTTTCAAGGCTTAAAATGTATATGTTATTTTCTTCACATTACTATTTCTCAATATGGCTTGAAGACCACATATTATGGTCTAAATTTTTATGAAAACTGAATGATAGGAATTTCAGTAACTTACTATTTCTATATAATTCTGTATAATTCTATTATTCAATAATTCTATATAATTTTGCAATACTGAGAATATTTATGGGTAAGTGCAGTATAAGGAAATACTTATAAAACTTTTCTCCTAATTCATAATTAGTTATGAACAGCATCTGCTTAATAATTCATAAGATGCTGAACTAAGGTAATGTTTGAGACAATGATATCACTTGGGAAAAAGAGCTGTTAAGATCATTTAAATGGAGGAGGCTACAATACTTGATAAGAAATGTACCATTATCTTGCCCATGTAATTGTAACCCCTCTGTATTTTCATAATAAAAAATAAATAAAAATTAAAAAAAAAGATCATTTAAATGAGAGAATAGAGTAACAAAAATGTTATGGAACATAGAATCTTGGTCTATACTATTATATTTGGATAGTTGTCAACTCTTCATCGCATAGTTTGATATATTAACTAGTCTTAAAACTAGGCAGTATTCTTCCAGGCAATGGCTTGCTTAGGATATAGGTTAACTTTTAAAATTTAGCATTTTATTCCTTTCCTTTAATGAAAAACAGGTATCTTTCCTCTTTCACCTTTAGAAAGATGCCCTACTTTAATGGAGATAAACATGGGAAGCAGGCTTTTAAAAATATGAAATTTAGGGGATGGGAAGGTGGCTCAGTGGTAGAGAGCTTGCCTTGCATGCCATGCCTGAGGCCCTGGGTTCGATTCCTCAGCACCACATAAGCAAAAAAGAAAAAAGCCGGAAGTGGTGCTGTGGCTCAAGTGGTAGTGAGCTGAAGAGCTGAGGGTCAGCGCCCAGGCCCAGAGTTCAGGCCCCATGACTGGACCCAAAAAATAAAAATAAAAAAAAAGAAATTTAGCTGGGTGCTAGTGGCTCATGCCTATAATCCTAACTACTCAGGAGATTGATCTCTGAGGATTGTAGTTCAAAGTCAGCCGGGGCAGACCATGAGTCTCTTATCTCTAATTACCCATCAAAAAAGATGTTGTTCTGTAACCAAAAACTACTTAAATCTCTCAAGTTTTATTTCACTTATCACTTTACTGTGCTTCTGGTGTTATTTCTAGGTCAGGAAGTATGATGTGGATGAAATATTAAAAGTAACATAGAAGTATATTAAATTCAGAAAATACAAATGAATATAGTTTTCCTTCTGCTGAGAAGAAAAGAATGACAATTTGTATCAGAAGGGCTGATTCCTTCTGCAGCTATAAGGGAAATTTCAGGCCTTCACTTGGTTTGCATATGGCTGTTTTCTCCTACCATTTCTTTTTCCATTCTCATCTCTATGCCTGTTTGTGTCCAGATTTCTGTTTATATTTCTATAATAGGACTCACCCTACTACATTAAAACTTACCTTGCTAGTTATATCTGCAATGACATTATTTCTAAGTAAAATCATTTTTTGAAATCCTCACTGTTCAAGTGAGCCTACCATCTATTTTCAGCTTGCTTTATTGTCCCTTGCAGGCAGTATCAATTGAGGGGTGATTAAAAAATCTTTCTGAAAAATAGCAACCCAAATTCAATCAATTACTAGTGTAATTTTTAGAAAGGAAAGCGGCTTCTGGGTACTGGTAGTGCATGCCTGTAATCTTACTTGTTTGAAGGGCAGCCCAGGCAGAAGAAAATAACCAGCAAAAACAGGGCAACAGAATGGATCAAGTGGTAGAACCTTCAAGTGCGAGGCCCAGCCAGAATCTAAACAGTGCCTAAAAAGGAAAAAAAAAAAAAGAAAAACCCCAAATCATGACTTATGGAAGCATCGGCATTAGAATAGAATGTAGAACTGAATTAGAAGTTGATTTTACAAGATGAAATGGAACATAGTGGGTGAAATCAACGAATTATTATAAATTCATCAAGTAAAACTTTAGCTAATATCAAAAAATTGGTAAATTTGTAGATCGTGTATGTAAATAATCTTAGCACTGCCTTTGGGATTACAACTCTGGAGCCAGAGAAAAGAAATGAGTATAACAAATTGATATTCTATTTGGCTGGAACTAAAGATTGAACTTGGGGCTTCATGTCTGCTCAGCTGGCAGTCTACCACTTAAGCCATACTTCCAGCACAGCTTTTTTGCTGGTTATTTTGGATAGGAAATCTAGCAGACTTTTCTGACCCAGCTTGGTTTGATTCACCCAGATCTTAGCCTCCTAAGTAGGAAGAGGTGTGAGCCACAGGTGCCCTGAGTAAACTGGTGTTTCTAAATTATAAACTTGATCTTATTTTTTATAAAACCACACATACTGTCTTTTAACATGGAAATCCATTTCATTTCCTTCACACTTTTTAGTGGGTCCTTTGCCTATATTATGAAGTCTTAAGTTCTGTGTAAGCTGCCAGTCCAGTACAAGCCATATTTATGCCTTAATTACTAATTTCATGTTATACTGAAATAGTAATACTAAGTTGGATCTCCAAATGTGCCAGGCTTTCTCCAAAGCCCTTCTGCCTTTCATTTGGGCTTTCTACAGTGTTAGGTGATTGTCTTATGCCTTCACTATTAAGCAATATAACAATTCATATGTTACACTGTTGTTTCCTATTTCTATCTCCCTCTACATTAAATTTTCTGAGGGCAAATACCATGACATTTCACCTTTATATTTCTATTGCTAATCTTAATGCTTGTGGCATTCAAGTAGCAGTTCTTGAGTAAATGCCCAAACTTTATATAAGCACAATTATACTTATTTTCTTTTTAAAGAATATATTTAAGCCGGGCGCTGGTGGCTCACGCCTGTAATCCTAGCTACTCAGGAGGCTGAGATCTGAGGATCGCGGTTCAAAACCAGCCCAGGCAGGAGAGACCGTGAGACTCCTATCTCCAATAAATCACCAGAAAACCGGAAGTGGCGCTGTAGCTCAAGTGGTAGAGCGCTAGCTTGAGCTGAAGAGCTGAACGACAGCACCCAGGCCCAGAGTTCAAGCCCCACGACCGACAAAAAAAAAAAAAAAAAAAAAGAATATATTTAAAAATATAAGAGGCTGGGAATGTGGTACAGTGCTTGCTAGGATGCATGAAGCCATAGGTTCAATTCCCCAGTGCCAAATAAACAGAAAAAGCCAGAAGTATTGCTGTGGCTCAAGTGGTAGAGTGCTAGCCTTGAGGGTAAGAAATTCAGGGACAGTGCCTATGCCCTGAGTTCAAGCCCCAGGACTGGCAAAAAAAAAAAAAAAGATTAAAAAGCATAATGCATTATCAGTCTCACATTGCTATTAAATAATGTAGTAAGATTCAGTTCACTTGGAGTTTTTTTTGTTTTGCTTTTTGACATCACTTTTGCGACTCATTTTGTAGGTATTGAAGGCTGAGGTATACCCCCAAAAGAGTATAAACTAAGAATGTGGCTCACCCTTGTAATTTTAGCTAGTCAGAGGTTTAGATCTTAAGACTTAAGCTAGCCTGGGCAGAAAAGTCCATGAGATTCCTGTATCTCCGATTAACCAGCACAAAACCTGGAAGTAGAGCTGTGGCTCAAGTGGTCGAGCATCAGCCTGAGTGAAAAAGCTAAGCAAGAGTGCAAGGCCTTGAAGGCCGAGAAGCAGTCCTCGCCCCGCCCTCCACACCCTCACTCCCCCCATACCCCCCCAGGTCCAGGGCCCAGCGAGCCCCCTCCTCCCGCACAGCGTTTCCCCAGGCAGGGGACTATGTGTAACACTTCAGTCTGCGATTTCTGTACCACTCTTGGGCTTTCTCCCCCCTGGCCTAGTAACCAGTGTATTGATGTTGCTACTGACAGCCTTAAAACAGGAAGATGTTTTTAAAAAAACAAAAAGCAACCCTGTCAGGCTACTGTCTTTTTCCATTACGGTGAACTCTAATAGAAAGGAGTCTGGCGGTCATTCTAACCGTCCAACCCACTGGTGTTAAATGACTTTACAACGTGGCCATTTCCAGGCAGGGAGTTAGTTCTTCACTCTGTCTTTGGATGAACGCACCCGTGGGTTTGGGGTACAGGCTGGTGACTCTGAACTACTCCGAGGACGCGTGGCCCAGCCAGCAGGCGCGCTGGACGGAAACACGAAGGGCATATTTCAAACTCGCTGCAACCGTCAGCGCCACGTTGGCCAGGAGGTGCCGGGGGGCGGGGGACCCCAAGCCTGAGGCTCACCGCCGGGCGCCGAGGCAGCCGGGGCCGGGCAGCACGCACCGCCTTCACAGGGCTTTCAACGGTAGATCACTGAGTTAAAGAGCCCCGCAGGGGAACACTCGCCCCGCCGAGCGCTCCGAGTCCGCCTCCCGGCCCCCTCCCTTTGCCCTAGGCGTCCAACTGCGCAGCCGCGCAGAGCACAGGGACCCCCGCCCACACACCGCCGCACGAGGGGGCGGGGCCAGGGCGCCGACTCCGCCCCCCGGGCCCATCTCTACTCCCCTCCCGTCCCCCCCCCCCCCCCCCCCGCGCCCCGGTTGACCGCCTAGGCCCCAGTTGGAACCCCTCCAGGACGTGGAAGGGACGCCCCGAGGGACCACCTGAGGAAAGCCCTCGGCGTAAACCTCCCCTTCCCCCAAGTGGGAGCAGCCGCCCCCCCCCGCGCCTCATACCCTCTCCCAAGTGCCTTGTCTTCGGGGTCTACGCCGGTTCCGGCGACCACGAAGAGCCGGGCGACGGTTGGCCCGGCAAACTCCCGAACCCGGCGCGGGGAGGGCCGGCGGGTCGGCCGAGCGGCGCGACTACAGTTCCCAGGCGGCCCTGCTGCCGGGCCGGGCTGGGGCGACCGAGACACGGGCTAGCGTGGGTGGAGGAGACAGCGCGGGCTCCTCCCGCGGCGTTGTCGTTACCAAACCGGCTGCTCCCGTCAGCCTCTAGGGGAAAAATCAACATGAAAGTTCCTCCACTTCTTATTTTAAATCTGGCGGGACCTTGCCTCTTGGGTCGACCACGCCTCCTTATGGTTCTAGCCAATCGGTGCCAGGCCCGCCATTTTTCAAACCCTTTTCCTGCCGCCAATCAAAGTCGAGCAGTACATTCCTCTCCTGACCGGTTCTAACGGGTCTGGGAGTTAACGACCTGGGAGACCCACCGAACCTGCTAGGCTGGGACCGGAGGGACGGACCTAATGAGATAGTAACCAATGAGAGGCCGTTACGGACGAGAGGCGGGCACTTTGAGGGTTTGAATAATCATACAAGCCAATCAGAGGGGAGAGGGGTGTGGCCAGTGGCGGGGACTCTTCAAGTTACAGTGGCGCGGAGAACTCTGCAAAACAAGAGCTGAGGATTGCGTTAGCGATAAACCAGTTCACTCCGGAGTCCTGGGCAGCCGCGGCTCCGTCGAACCCGGACGCCTGGTGGGACTCTGAGGAGAAGCTTGGCCCAGCGGGACCTCCCTCAGGCCTCCTCGGGTTTGTGGGCTCTCCCCGGCCTCTGGGAGTCCCCTGTCGGGCGTGGGCGCCGCGGCTTCTGGGGTTCCACCTGGCGGGCGGAGCGCGGGGTGCCGGGCTGGCGGGCCGGGGCCGCGGCGGCGGGGTGGGAGAGCGGTTTTCCGGGGCCGAGTCCGGGCAGGGCGCCCTTGGGGCCCCGGGGTAAATTTGATTGTGGTGGGCCTCGAGGCCCCGAGCGAGCGGGGCTCGCGGACGCGGAAGCCGCCCCGGGCCGGCGGCCTTCCGAACACCGGGCAGAGGTTTGGGGGTGTTCGCGGCGGCCCGTGTGTGAGTGTGTGTGTAAGCGTAAGTGTGTAAGGGGGGGCACGGGCGGCGGCTTCGCGGCCTTCAGGGAAAGTAGCCGGTGGCGCGTGAGGAGCGCCGGGCTCCGGCGGGCGGGCGGGGAGAGCGCGGTGGGCCGGGCGGCCTCGGGGCGCGGAGGCGGGGAGCCGCGCGGCCGGGGCGGAGGCGGCGGCCGCCGAGGGAGGAGGGGCGGCGGCCGGGCGCGCGAGTTTGCGCGGGAAGCTGAGCGCCGGCCGCGCCGCGCCGCGCCGCCTCGCCGCTTCACCGCGCCGCCGTCGCCCGCAGGTAGACGCCCCTCTGGCGCCATGGGTAAAGGCGACCCGAATAAGCCGCGGGGCAAGATGTCCTCGTACGCCTTCTTCGTGCAGACCTGCCGGGAAGAGCACAAGAAGAAGCACCCCGACTCCTCGGTGAACTTCGCCGAGTTCTCTAAGAAGTGTTCGGAGAGATGGAAGGTGAGAGGGAGTCGGTGGGGGCCCGGGGAGAGCAGCGCGCCACGAGCCGAAGGGCTGCGTTTTCACGTAGGTGTGGCGGGTAATCCTTTAAATGAGTTTGGATTTGAACTTCAAAACTTGACTGGTCGGATTCAACTCGTCCCCTGACCCAGATGCCTTTACTCTCTGTGTGCAGCACACACGGCTGTGTTGTTTCCTCAGGAAGCGAGATCCTGAAAGATCACACATATGCATGTGTATGTGTATAACAAAACTAAATTACACTTTGCATTTTTTTTGTCCCCTCTTCGTATTCTGCAGACTATGTCTGCAAAAGAAAAGTCGAAGTTTGAAGACATGGCGAAAAGTGATAAAGCTCGCTACGACCGGGAGATGAAAAATTACATTCCTCCCAAAGGCGATAAGAAGGGGAAGAAAAAAGATCCCAATGCTCCGAAAAGACCACCGTGAGTGTTTTTGTTTTCTTCACAAAGCGAAACTTTTAGATTTTCCCTTCCCATTTGACTGGTTAATTCTTTGTTGTTTCCTTTCAGATCTGCCTTCTTCCTGTTTTGTTCTGAGCATCGCCCAAAGATCAAGAGTGAGCACCCGGGCCTCTCCATTGGGGATACTGCAAAGAAATTGGGTGAGATGTGGTCCGAACAGTCGGCCAAAGATAAGCAGCCCTATGAGCAGAAAGCCGCTAAACTAAAGGAGAAATACGAGAAGGTAAATATCTGGCATTTCTTTTTAAAAGGTTAAAATTAAGTAAATGCTTTATTGAAATGTGTTAGAACAGGTGAATTGCATAGCGTTGGAAAACTTAGGTGTCTGGTATGTTAATGATTGTCAGGGAAAACCTTACTGAAACTTAATATGCTGAGGTAGACAACATAACAAACACCTGTTTTAAAAAAGCACTGTTTGCAACCATGGTAAATTCCTGTATGTGTGCTCATTTGCAGTTATACAAATCTGATTAAGAAGTGTGTTGGATTAAGTGTAAATATTCCTAAAATGTGAGATTAGAAGGAATGTGTATCAGAGTTGGTAAGGAAAGGACTAGTGTTTCATAATGAAAGCTCCCCATCATTAGCTTTTGTAAAGCCTAAAGGGAACCAAGTGCTCTCAAACCAAAGGTAGAGTAGACTCTGAATTCCATTTTAGACAGTGATCAGGGTTATTGGCCAGTAATTTTAGTTGTTTACAACCAAGGTTTTTCATTATTGAGTAATGATACCGGATGCTGATTTTCATTATTTTGACATTTCAGGATATTGCTGCATATCGTGCCAAGGACAAAAGTGAAGCAGGAAAGAAGGGCCCTGGTAGGCCAACTGGCTCAAAGAAGAAGAATGAACCAGAAGACGAGGAAGAGGAGGAGGAAGAGGAAGATGATGAAGATGAGGAAGAAGAGGATGAAGATGAAGAATAAATGGCGATTGTGTGTGGAATGTGTGTGTGCGCTCAGGCAATTGTTTTGCTAAGAATGTGAATTCAAGTGCAGCTCAACATTAGCTTCAGTATAAAAACTGTACAGATTTTTGTATAGCTGATGAGATTCTTTGTAGAGAAAATACTTTTTTTTATGCAGATTGTAGCTTTTTGAGGGGCTACTACATACAGTTAGATTTTAAAGCTTTTGATGTTGAATGTTCCTAAATATTTAATGGTTTCTTTAATTTCTTGTAGCACAGCAAACTTCATAGGAATGAGTATCATAAATTTTGGGTTTTTTAGGATGTTGCATTTTGTTTTTTTAAAAAAATTTGTAATAAAATTATGTATATTATTTGTATTGTGTCTGTCTTGATATACTAAACTAACTTCCTCTTAACATACAGCCTAGGTCAATTTTTTTTTGCTATTTCTGCCAAGTAGCTTTTTAGGTAGTGATAAAAGTTTTGTGCTTGACATTTCTATTTGCTTGTCGCTCTTTTTAAACACTTTGGGGAAGATAGAGTGTGGAGTGAATCTCTTAACTTGGTTTTAAGAAATCAGTAACAAGGATAAAATTTTGTTACTGAGTTGAACTTGTTCAGCTGACTACCAAATTAGATTTTGAATTATTTTTGGTCTTTAGAATTCTGAGTAACAAGTCTAAAATTAGTATCTGAGATGGTGTGTTACTCCACGACTAACTTGTGCTTCACCAGGATTTGTATTTGAAGGACAAAGCTTTTTAGGAATGGTCATATGAGGAATCAGTTGTCACTTAAGGTTACTAGTAAAGTTGACCATCTGCACTAAACTGAAATAATACCAAAATGGAAATGCATTATTCAGCCATGTGTTTCTTGGTTTTCTCTATTGCCAATTGGAGTAAGTACTTGGAAAGGATAATTTCATTTTTGGTTAAATTAGACTCCTACCGGAATACATTCAATGGCTTAGGTGAAATGTTACAGAATCAGTATGGTACTAATGCAACAAAGAGATGGTAAAAAAGAATTGCTAAAATTGAAGTAATCTTAAGGATGTCTAAAGCTATAAACCTATCCCAGAGGGTTCTCTTGTCTCATACTTTTGTGTCTGACTGTAATTCATTTTTTTAAAAATGTTCTTTTAAATGGGGAGTTGCTCAGGGATTGAGATGGGTCCTTCTGGCTCACATTGGAGATCAAAATTTCAAATACTGAAAGCAAGTTAATGGATAGATGATTTCAATGAATGCATGTTTTGGAAGCACTAAAACGAAGGTAAGGATTAGGCAAGTATACAACCTTGGTTCTCACTTTACTTGAGAACCCCAGTAAGTGGAATGCTTTATCCTTTAAAGATTCTTAGAATAGCTGCCCCTATATATATATATATATATATATATATATATAGTTTTTGTCATTATTTATAAAATTTGCTGAAGTCCTTAAGGAATTGTTTTCATTTAATACTATAAGATACCACTAGTTTATGTTCATTACTATAATACTGAATGATTCTAACACCATTCTGTGGTTAAGTAAAGCACTGTTGGGGGTTGGTTTTTGTGTGTGTGTGTTGCTATTGCAAATGGAAGTACTAAAAAAAAGTGCTGAAGTGGAGCTGTGGCTCAAAGTTGTAGAGTGCTATCCTTAAGCAAAAGAGCTTCAGGGACAGCTCCCAGCCCTAAGGTGGTTAATTTGAGACAAGAGTCTCAGGCACATTTCTTTCCTAGGCTGGCTTCAAACTGCTATCCTCAGATCTCAGCTTCCCAAGTAGCTAGGATTACAGGTGTGAGCCAACAGTTCCTGCTTCATTCAAAGTGAGCCACCAGTTCCTGCTTCATTCAAAGGTAATTTAAATGAATGAAATCTTCAAGATGGCACTTACACATGTTCAATTAAACCACTGAACTATAGGCAGATTATGTGAATTGCACAAGGCAGAGATAACCATTTCTTCCCTTAGAGCAATCATTCCACATGGTTTATTTACCTTTTAAAGAGCTTCCATTTCTTTACTTTTAAAATAGGAGTAATGACACCTGATGTAGGAAACTGAATTGCACAAGGCAGAGATAACCATTTCTTCCCTTAGAGCAATAATTCCACATCTTTATTTACCTTTTGAGCTTTATTTCTTTACTTTTAAAATAGGGGCAGGAAGTGGCGCTGTAGCTCAAGTGGTAGAGTGCTCGCCTTGAGCTGAAGAGCTGAGGGACAGCACCCAGGCCCAGAGTTCAAGCCCCACGACCGACCAGAAAAAAAAAAAAAACCAGACATCCTGGAAAATAGGAGTAATGACATACCTGATGTAGGAAACATGAAAATGCAGACACAGACCCTTTATACAGGTCTGTAGAGTGGCTTATTCTGATTAAATACAGATTTTAAGACTTGAAAATTGGAATAATATTTAACATTTATATCACCTTGAATTTGTGCCGAGAACTTTATATAATCACTGTATGTATGTTAACTCATGCAATCCTAATAATCCTATAAAACAAGCAGTTTTCTCTATTATATAAATGAGACTATTGTCATTCTGAGGTTAAAAAACTTATCCAAGGTTATGGGTACTTTGTAGTGGAGCACAGTTATAATCAGACTTCAGACTCCATCCTATTATCCTACCATTAAGTTGAGCATCTGTAACATCATTCTATTATAAAAACTACAGAGTCTTATGTTGCTCTACTCAGATGAAGGCTCCAGGCCTACTTCACTCAGAAATTTGGCATTTGCCAACCTCAATTATGGGCATCTCAAAAATCGTAAAGAATTGCAGAGCAGGTATTGGATCTATTGTAGAATTCATCCTTCCTTTATTCTCCATTTTTAAGGACAATAAAACCCCAAATCATTCAAATTTTCATTTTCTTAAATCACATTGATTTTAATGAATATTTTCATAATGCTCAATTTTTTTTTTGGTCGGTTGTGGTGCTTGAACTCTGGGCCTGGGTGCTGTCCCTAATCCCTTAAGCTCAAGGCTAGTGCTTTACCACTTGAGCCACAGCACCACTGACTGCTTTTTCTGTTTATGTGGTGCTGAGGAATCAAACCCAGAGCCGCATGCATGCATGCAAGGCAAGCACTCTACCACTGAGCCACCTTCCCAGCCCAACGCTCAATATTTAACTGCTTTTGCATGAAATAATTTTACTTGCCTAAACTTTTGCCTTCAAGGTCTGTCTCTGATCAAGTACCAGACATGTTTTCCATTGAATTATTGTGGACTTTTTGTCTAGATATAAAAAGCTATGATTCCTATGACTAAGCAAGTACCCATTTATTCCTCTCTGGTGCTGTCACTATTCAAATTTCTTAGCCTGCTACTACAACAGCTAAGGATCGAAAGACAAGAAATAGACAAGTCAGTTCAACAGTTCCCAATTTAACCCAGAAAACTTCCTTCAATCTGTTAGCAGCTGTATTTTCTCTTGAGATAGCTTTACACAACGAGGTCACTCTGTGGGCTGCTTCTAATTTCATTCTGGTAGACTTCTCTTTGCTTCAATTCATCTGCTGTTATAATTTTGATTTAAAGAAAGCTTTGCTTTTAATAGGCAATTATATAGGTAATTATATGCTGCCAATAAGTGTATCTATTGTTGATATTTTATATAATTGTTATATAGGTAACAAACTATTGACATACATAGGCAACCAGAAGTTGCTATGTTCCTTCCTAAACAGATAAACTGAGTATTCTAAGGACATGTACAAGAATTCTAACCAATGCTCAAACATACCCACAACTAATAACTATTATTTGTAATATTTCAGGTCTTAATTCTGTATCCTGTAAATTGAAAAAAAAGCAACTCAGTAAGATGTACTTGTTAGAGTTAGAAATGATTACAAATACTGAAAAAGCTATGAATTAAAATAGAATATTTTATTTTTTTCCTCACCTAAAAAACAAGCAACCCAGAATTAAGATACATTAGCTTCTCAAATTTACCCTAATAAATCTTGAATATTTATATAATTTCTACAGAAACATACAGTGTATCAAAATCTTCATAAATCAAATTTATAAAATGTGTAGAAATGCATAGTGATATTAACTTACAAAGCAACAATATGGGAATTATTTCCAAAGCAGCCTATAGTAGAAAACAGTCAGTATGGCAGCAGTTTTTGATGTTTTCCATGTTTGGTAAGGTTTTTGACTTCAATATATAGTATAGTCACAGAATATCTTCTGTTTTTTTTTTTTTTTGTTGTTGTTCTTAATGAGTCACACTAAGAAAAACCCACATTTTAATTTACCCATGAAATTACATGCACAGTTTATGTGCCACCTTTCTTAGGCCTATGCATAGATAACAGTTATAATCTATTCAACATGGAAAATGGTGTCTACTTGCAAACACACAAGTAATTACAAATTCTCTCCTTTTTAAACAGTTGATTTATTTCACAATTATATAAGCATATAAACGTATTTATTTTTAAATATCTCTAGAGATGAGTGAAAGTTAAAATGGTTGATCACAGATCAATAGCAAAATTCAAATTGACAATTCAAAATTATAAATAAAACTGTTTGGAATGTTTACCTTTTATTCTCCAAATTGAAGAACTAAGCTGGGAAGAAACTAATGTAGAGTGTTTGTTCATTTGTTTTTTAAGCTTTAATTATAAATAGTTCCCTCTAGCAGTACTTTGTAAGTTCTTTGCATTGTAATGACACCATGATTATAAGATTGAAAATGCTTAATTACCTGCCATGCCCCACGTTATCACATTTTACTTTAAGCACTCAACTTGGGTATTTAAATATTTTGGGGAATAAAAGGCTACTTAGAAATTAAAAAGTTGAATTGACCATTTGCAGTGTTTGGTCTCCTATAGTAAGTACTGTCTTAATAAATGTTCAAATTCAAACAAATCTTCTTTTCACTGGAAAAAATACTAATAAAAATGTTTCCTCAAATGAAGGAATACTAGAGAACTTACATCCAATTGAACAGAAAGGTAATCCACTTTTGTTTATGAATTTTTAAAAATTGAAAACTATACATGGAATTTTATTTAGATTAAAAAAGATTAAAAATGAAATGTCAATTCCCTCTTGGTTTTACAGATTGCACAGCCTGAATAGTAATGCCCCCTAAATTTTCTTGACTTAATTTAGTAAGGGCTTGGGAATTCTTGGATGTGTTTGAACTGGAGTTTTGTTGTTTTTATTACCCCTTACTTTCAAGTTCCCAAACTGAAAATTACTTTTGTTTCTTACAGTGACAGGGACTGGAGAAAAGGAGATCCCAGATGTAGGTGGACAATGTTTCCCCTCATTGGAAAACCCCATTGCTCTCCTAGGAGAGCAGATGGCATGGAGAATCCAGCCTGTACGGGAGTTGATGCCACTTACCCCTCACACCTTATGGAACAGCCTTGGTATGCTCCACACTGTCATTTCTTACTCAGGCTGTGCAACTTCATAGCAAACAAATTCATTTCTGAGTAGAAAAGTATTCCTCACACTGATGACAGTTCACCCAATCATTGCCATCCTGTTAATTTCATCAAAAGCTCTTCAAAAATATACTGAGAAATAAAGGAGGCACTAAATGTGTTGAATTTCACCTTTCAGAAAAGCAGCATGACTATGAAGGCAGGCCACCTTGGCTAACCACCTGTGGCAGTGCTCCAAAAAGATGTAAAATTAAATAAAGACACAACAGGTTGATAATCACCCAGCTACTTAGGATAGCCTGGTTACTCCAACCTTTATTTTTTCAAGTGCGTTTAAAAAAAATATATATATATCAAACTGCCTGTCAGACCCCTGAGTGTAATCCCAAAGAAACAAGATGCTTTTCACTCTTTTGTAACAAAAACAGAGGGAAAAGCACAAATAACCAACATCATCTGAAAATGAAACAGAAAAGATGTAAACATCTACAAAGTTTAAGGTAAAAGCAGTTTTGTAAACAGTAACTGCAGATGATAATGTTATTGTAAAATCACAGTTTATCAATGTCCTTCAAACTGATCCGAGGTTCCAGGTTTGGAGCTGTACAGAGTTAATAATAATGGTTGCAGCAGGTTCCAGGCGGTTTTCAGTCCTGTATAAATTTACTTGTCAGTAGGTAGATTATTGGTTTCCTTTATTCTTCCTAAATACTGTGGATGTTATTCATTTCCCACTTTTGTGTCCTTTTACTGGAGTCGCAGCTGGAGATGAACACTTGATGCAGGACCTCTGAGCGGTCTAAGCATTTTCCTGAAGGAACGTGAGTAAATCTGTGCAGGGTCTGGAACACATGAAAGGAAAAGTAAGTTTTCATTTGGGACTGACATCATTGACATTAAGAGTCATTGATCTGGCTTTCATTAGGACACAATTCCAGCAAACTGGACAAGCCTGTATTGACTATGCATCAAACTTTGCATTTCTTTTGTCAGTCCTCTAAGTTCTTGTACTGATAAGTCACAAAATACTGCTGGTTCCATGTTCAGATTCTTTCCCTCTGAGCCCCATCTCTGATTCAGTTTTCTTTCTAGTCCTCAAGAGCCTCCTGCTCTTTCTCTCAGTCATTCATCTCACACCAGTTCTTTTTCTGTGTGTGTGTGTGTGTGCACGCACACGCACGTGTATAGGGCGGGGGGGGGGGGGGCTGGATGCTGTCCCTGAGCTTCTTTGGCTCAAGACTAGTGTTTTACCACTTCAGCCACAACTCCATATCCAGCTTTTTTGATAGTTTAATGGAGATGAGAGTCTCCAAGACTTTCTCATCTGTGCTGGCTTTGAACTTTGATCCTTACTATACTGACATCTGTTCTAATAGAACAAAAGCAATAGTGGGCAAAACAGCTCAAGTCTGGACATGAATCAAGCAGTGGTCCCAGTCTGTTCTGGTAGCAAGTCTTCATTGCATGCGTTCTCAAGCAAGCACTCAAGGGTGGGACATGGTGAAGCAATTACAGCTTATTAATTTTGTTAAATGCTCACCCTCATGTACAGTTTTTAAAGACACCTTGAAATGAATTGGAAGCATAAATCAAGTACTCGCAGGCAGACAAGTACAATAGTATTTCTGAAAAAGAAAAAGCACTTGAGCAATTTACTTGAAGTGGTCGCCTCCTTCAAAGAATGCTATTATTATTCAGCAAACTACAACTAGTCAGACCTGGGTAATTGTCTCCAGGTGAACTGAGTCCATCACTCCAAGAATAGACAAAGACCTGACAGTATCTGTTACCAAAGATAAAAGTTTTTGTGTGTGTGTGTGTGTGTTTTTTAAAGCAAAAATTAGAATTTTGGAAAACATTCCTACTATTATGAAAATGTGATGGTTTCGCAGTATTACAAGACTTTCCTCATGAATTATAACCATTGGGTAGATTTGGTACTTTTATTTAAATTTTGTCAGTACTCAGCTTAGACTCAGGACACTACCACTTGTGCCAGGCACTCAACCCCTTTTGTTTTAGCGTATTGTTTTCAGATAGGGTCTCACAGTTTTGCCTGAGCCAATCTTGGACCACAATACGCTTCCTCTGCCTAGCTGGGATTATAAGCATGTACCACCATGCCCATCTTGGTTCTTTTAGGGGCTAGCCTGAAACCACTGTCCTCCTATCTCTGCCTCCCAAATGGTGATATTATTTGATAGTATGCAATGGAATGTGCCAACATTTAGATCTACACAACATAACAAGAAATGATATTTTCTAAGCAATGCTTGATCTTCAAAAAAGGCTTATGTGATTAAAAAGTCCAAAAAAAATGTAAGTGACCAATGGAGTTTAATGTTTGTAAGTACTTGATTTAAAACTACCATTTATTGAATTGTAGTGTAGGATCAGAGGAATACGGTCACAATTTTCTGCAAAAGCTATTAAGTTCTTTCTAACTACATGTTTGTGAGAGGCTGCATTTTCCTCATATATATCAATGAACACAACAAACTGTACCAGACTAAATAGAGAAAACGCGAGAATACAGCTGTCTTATATGGACCAGAGTGTAACATGACTTTTAAAAGTATGAAACAGCACTATTCTATTTTTTATAGGAAAAAGTATTTTTCATTAAAAGTTTATTTGTATTAACATGTAGTAAGGCTATAAATACTTTTATATCACTTAAATATGTAATTTTACAACCTTCTGATTTAATTTTAGAAATATTATTTACTAATAACTTACATAAGAAGCAAATAATGGCTGGGAATGTGGCTTAGTGGTAGAGTGCTTGCTTAGCATGCATGAAGCCCTGGGTTCGATTCCTCAGGACCACATACACAGAAAAAGCTGGAAGTGGCACTGTAGCTCAAGTGGTAGAGTGCTAGCCTTGAGCAAAAGAAGCTCAGGGACAGTGCTCAGGCCCTGATTTCAAGCCCCAGGACTGGCAAAAAGAAGAAAAATCAAATACTATTTTTTGGGATATTTTATAAATAAATAAATAAATAAATATATATATGTATATATAAATCAGTAACGTGTTTATCAACTGTTAGTTATCCAAGAGAGATGGGAAGGGGAAGGATTAAGCTGGGGAATCATATCTTTACTATATAGCAAGCTAGATCTTGTACTGAAGAGGGGGTTTGTTCACAAATACTGGATGGATCCATTGAAGGTTTCCAGGTTTTTGTCTGAAAAATAAACTTTCACAATACTTTATGTCCTCATTAATTGATATGAGCCAAATCTAATTTGAAAATTATACATCAATCCATTCATACGTTTAAATCTCAACTTTCCCTAGAGCTTTAAATATGCGCAGCTGAAACAGAAAGTATCCCAAATGTGGCCTGTGAATAAATCTGACCTCTGAAGCAAGCCTCTTGCTGATTTATTCTGCTGTATTTAACAAACTGATTAGGAGGCAGAGAAGGCCTCGGCTCCCAGGTTTTATTTGTTAGTCTCTATCTCCACCTGGTGGATGACATGAAATAGATTTTTTAACAGTATGAATATAATTTTACTTGAAGAACAACTCTTTCAGATTTTAAATGCTCCATTTTGATCCTCCAACAATGGTGCTGATTGCCTCAGGAATACTGATTTTCCTGAGTTTCTGAAATCGTGGACATCGTGACCTCATTACATGAGAGACCAACGTGGGACCTCATTATTAAGAACAATGATGAGAAGATATTGCCAATCAATTCACGTGTAGGGTGTAAGTTTTTGTCATCAAAATTCTACATGGCAGGTGTCACTGAAAATGAAATAGTACATGCTATTATTCAAGAAATGGAAACACAATACCTTTAAATATTGCCATTCCTTAAATTCATTTAGATTACAGTGTGTAATCATAACTTTTGATCCATCAGGGCCCTTTGTCAAACACTGGTCATACTGCATCAGCTGATTTGCTTCGTTGATTCGGAAAAGCTGTTAAGAAAAAACAAGAAAAGCAATAAGAAAATAGCAGTGGTAACTTCCCTGCGTATAAACATTTTACAAAGGGAAAGCAATTGAACTGCTGTAATTAAACTCAGTAACTTAGTGTTCTGTAATTTTTCTGTGTGTTTAGAACTATTAGTCCACAGGCAGGAACCATATTTATTTTGAAGTTAATTATGACCCCCCATGAGCACTTAAATAATTATGTTCTTTATCCTCTAACATACAGTGTGAACAATAAACACGTTATTATGTACCAACAGTGTGAGCAAATGAAAGATTGGAAATGGATATAATGTTTCATAGTCTAGATGGAACAGAAGACAAATACATGAGTAAAATATACATTACTTGTGGTAATATCCCAGTTTACTGGGGAAATGTACTGAATGATATGTGCAAAAAAAACCCTGAGGCTTACACAGTATATTCTGCCATACCTATGTTTTCATGTCTGTCTGTACACATCAACACTGGATTGAGTTCTTATGGGAAACCCAACCTCTGTTAGTCCTCTTATTTAGATAAATGTTGTATGAGCCCTGTTAGTTCTGTTTAGAATGTTTTGCTTTATCAGAAAACAAAACCTCTCGACTAAACACTGAACTGAACCCTGCCTGTGATCCATCAGCCTGGCAGCTCTTAACACTGCCCAGGCACTTCGAGACAGGAGGAGACTCACCTGATTCCCTCCCATCCTGTGGCAGGGCCCCAGCTCCACAAAGCCTCCGTTTGTTCTTCCCATGCTGTCAATGCAGTATGAAGTTTCAAAGCCTCTGATCTAAATGTATAAAAAGATGAAGCAGGACACCCTTTAGCTTTTAATAAGCTCTCATATCAGATGAAGAGAGAATCACTCTCAATACTGCTGTTCATGAGAGAAGGCGAGGAGCGGTGTGTGTGGGAGTGTGGAGTGGTGTTGTCAGGTTATGGCTGTGTCGATAGTCTCTTAAGTATTTCTGAGCATATGTCATCTTTGAAGTCAATGTTGGAATGAGTTCATCTTAACAGGGCACTGGGCTGATACAGATTTCCATAAAATACCATGGGGCGAGGGGGGTGGCGGTGAAGATAGATAGACACAATTAAACTCCAGGCATAGTGGAGCACACCTGTAACTCCAGCTACTTAGAGGTGGAAATAGAAGGGCTGCAGCTTAGACCAACTTAGGTAAAACAAGCTGAGTGTGGTCGTTAATGTCTGCAATCCCAGTTACTCTGGAGGGGGGCGGTTTCATTACTGTCTGAGGCTGGCACCAGGGAAAAACGGGGAGGCTCTATAAAAAAGAAATGAAGCTGGGCGCTGGTGGCTTACACCCGTAATCCTAGCTACTTAGGAGGCTGAGATCTGAGAATCGTGGTTCAAAGCCAGCCCAGGTAGGAAAGTCCATGTGACTCTTATCTCCAATAGTCCACCAGAAAACCAGAAGTGATGCTACAGCTCAAGTGGTACAGTGCTAGCCTTCAGCTCAGGGACAGCACCTGGGCTCAGAGTTCAAACCCCATGACTGATCAAAACAAAACAAAATAACAAATGAAAAGAAAATGACTAGGGGTATGACTCAAGTGGGCAGAGAACTTGCCTGGCCAGCTTAAGGCCCTGAGTTCAATCTCTAGCACTATAAAAAGGAAAAAAAAAAGATACTATTAATTGTAATTTCAGGATCATGATAATTTATTGAAAGAGCAGCAAGTAGAAGAAAGTTACTTCATTATGATAGTAACATGCTAGGTAGCTAAACATTTAGAAAGAATTGTGTGGTATTTCCCAGTGGCTATGAAGCTACTAAAAAATGCACCAGGTCTCTCAGGGGCAAATGTCAGAGCATAGGGGCAGGTAGGAAAGCTTTCCTCTGACTCTGGGTAATACAGGTGAAAAACAAACATAGGCTTCCAGTTTTTGAATCTAGCTTTGTGTTACATTATAGATCCGTGCAGTCATCTCAAACCACATCTCTGTAAAATGTGGATGAAATATGTATTCATTCAGCAAATATTGGCTGTGCACTATGATGAGAGAGCTTCTGAAAATAGGAAGAGCAGCAAGTCGCAGTCCTCAGGCCACAGAGTCTGTAAGGTGACAGAAGGTGAGGGAGTCTGTCCGTCCATCTGTCTTTCTGAGCAAAGAAAATAGCCTGTCACCGTGCATGGAGGAGCTCTGAGGAGAATGCTTTTAAACAGACAGTGTTTCAGCTGGAATGCTTGGGAAAGGCTGAGATATGAAGTGTGAGGGGCAGGGGTCCCAGCAAGGAGAGGCTAACCTGGGGAATTTAGTGAGATAATAAATGGAGGGCAGAAAAACCAATTCATTCATTCATCCATCCATTCATTCAGTACTGAGGACAGACTGCATGATACAGATAGTCAATGCTATGATAAAGACCCCCGCCCCAGCTCACATTTCAAGGGAAGCAAACATGGGATGTAAAAGCAAAAACTGTAGCAGGAAAAAAAATCATTTATTACATTAGAGAGTGCTAAGTGCCATTGAAAAAAGAAAAACAAAGTCAGAGCAAGTGAAGGTGGGGAAGGCACTTGGGTTGGGAGGAGGATGGTGAAGGGTAGATCTCACCGGGGGGAGGGGGTGTGGGGACTGGTTGTGTCTGCAGATACGCGAAGGCAGTCAGAGAAGGTGCTCAGCGCGGTGGTCAGTGGCTACAGTGGCTTAGTGGAAGGGCAGTTTTACCTCAACTTTTCCTCAAGAATTTTTTTTTTATTTCACTCACACATTTCCATCTCTCTCTCCCTCATCCCGAAGCCTACACCATACATTTTGAGATGTGAATTGGGGCTGATACTTACTTCTCCCCATTCCACATTTTTGGAGGGCAAAGGGTAGTGTGCAGTGATGTCATACGCGATTTCTTCCATGAACCACTTGAAACTTTTGCAGTTGTGATCTTCTCGAAATTTCTTCAGCTCGGATATATCCCCATAGGGTAGTGCCTTTGATTCAGGACGACTAGCATAGAAATAGTCTTTATATTCATCCCACCAAACCTCCACAACTCTAACATAATTCTGTGAAAAAGAAAATTTTATCACTATAGAAAACAGAAATAGCTGGAATATCATAGTCATCTGAGACACATGACATATGACATGTAACACATGACATATAACCAACTTGTTTCTGCAGGACCTGGCATTTAATTAAGCATCAAAGACATGCAATCTAATGACCCTAATACACTATGTGCCAAGTGTAAAAATGTCACGTGTGTTTGTTCAATTAAAAATAATGCATGCAGAATACGATGTCCTGGCAGTAGAAGATCATAAATTCTAAGATAATATAATCTATCCTATGAACAAAGGAAGAAATTGATGCTCAGAAAGGGTTGGAGAGAAAGAACCTGGCTGAATACAGGAATGCTTTCTCCCAGAACAATCTATTAGTGCCACATTACTGACACATACAAAGAAAAATCTCAAAGGAGACAATGAACAGTGTGAAGATATGAGAGAATATAAGGATGAGAGACTAGAACTATAAATCATAATCTTGTAAGAAGTTAGTATCCAAATACACAAGGAACTTGAAACAACCCAGGTAGGGGAAAATAACCAGATTTTCAAAATGTTGGGAAATGTTGGACAAAGGACACAAAATTTCAGTCAGGTGATCTGTTGTACATTAAGGTTACTGTATATATGAAATTGCTAAGGGAGTCGATTTTAAGCATTCCTACCTACCTATGACAAACATGATTATAAGGTACATGATAGATAACTTTAAGCCAATCCAGCAAACTATCAAATATATATCATATATATATATCAAAATATTCTATTGGCCAGATATACTTGTCAATTAAAAACATAAATGAAAAAGAAAATAAGTAAAATGAATAATCTTGAAGAATGACAGATTTCCTAAGGAAGTCGAGCCTAAGTTAAGGTAAAGAGATTTACTCTTCTTCCCAGAAGGCATTGGCTAAGAGGCACCTGTGGGTGTGGTCCTAGTATTTTAACACTGTCCTTCTTCTCTTGTAAGCAAACAACTCACCTTTAGAGTTGGAGACGACCCAACATAGAGCGGTGGAGGGTTTCCCTGCCAGCCTTCAAGACGGTAGATGTGCCCAACACGGGAACAAGGGACAAACAACAGTTTGCCACCACACTGCCAAATCTACCAAGAGAGAAAAAAAAAATCACCTGTTGTGGAAGTTGTTCCAAAGGTACAACCCGGTAACAAGTGAAAGTTCATTGTGTGCGTGCAAATCTTAAATCTAAATTGGATACCAGGCCAACACAGAATATGTAAGCTAAACAGATCCTAAACTGATTATTTTATTTTTATTTTTTCAAATTCTTTATTGTGATTAAGTGGTTACCTAATTTCCCAAATTTCATAGTATTGTAGGATAGTGATGCTTAGTTAAGAGTCACAAACACATTCTAACTTTCAAACAAATTGTCTGTCATGGTCTATAACATTTATGAGTTCTCTGAGCTTTGCAATACAGTTATTTCTTCCACCTTGGGTGATGTGTATATTTCTTTTGTTTTGCATAGCATCAGCTGTTCCCTCTTTCCCACTTGTTCCCTCCCTCCCATCGCTGCCATTGAGTTGCTTAGTTCATTTTGATCAATGTCCACTAAACTGATTATTTTAAAATAATTTAGTTGCTGCGCCACCAGTGGCTCATGCCTGTCATTCTAGCTACTCAGGAGGCTGAGATCTGAGGATCATCGTTCAAAGCCAGCCAGGGCAAGAAAGTCCCCGTGAGACTTTTATCTCCAATTCACCCCCAGAAAACCAGAAGTGCTGTTGTGGCTCAATGTGGTAGAGTATAGGGCTTGAGCAGAAAAAGCTCAGGGACAGCCCTACAACCTATCAAAAAAAAACAAAACCAAACCCTTATAGATGTATACTATTTAGTTTTATTTAGGTTATTTAGGCTAAATCACTTACTTCTTAAAAACTCACATGCTAACGAGGAAGACAATGGGAATAGAATAATCAATTGCTGCTATATACCGGTAGTTAGTTACCTTAGCAGCCTTTTCTCATTACAACTAACAGTCCTATCCCAGCATTTCTAATACAATCCTACTTGAGTCAGTATTAAAATAACCTTCTAACTGGCTTCTTCACCTTCATCCTCTCTCTATTTAACTCTATCTTTATTTATAGAAAGAGATTACTGTAGCTGAAGGGCAGCTTTGGGTCATGTTATTACCTTGCTTAGTATCTTTGATGGCTTCTTACGGCTTATCAAATTAGGTAAAAAATCTCTTAGCTTGGCATTAGACGCTCTTCAATGAGATCCGGATGTGCCTGTTAACTTTATTTTCTTAGATGTCTTATTCATGCTGCTGGACTCTGCCAAACTGCGCTTTACTTGTTTCATGTTCAAATCTATACTATACTTTTATTTAACTGTGGAATCCTCTCCCCTCCCCTTATCTCAGCTTAACTATACCGTGTACCTTTGCAGTTCTGTCTCGCTTTCTACCTTCAGCACAATGATGTTTGTTTGTTTGTTTTTCAGGTAGAAAAAGAGTTTATTGGGGGGACAGCAAACTGGGGGCCCACACAAGATGGAGGCACACAAAGACAAGAGAGGGAAAAGAGAAAGAGAAGAGAGACAACACTGTTTCTTAATTACACCAGCTGAATGCCATTATCTCTCTCTCTCTCTTTTTTCTGCTTCTTGTCCTACAGTGAGGTAGCATCACTAGGCAGTCCCAATACATGCAGATTCTCCAAGAACCACTGCAATACAAAGCCCCCATGTCTGAAAGCCTTCAGTGGGATTTACATTTCTGGTTTGTTGGCCACAATGAACTGAGCCCTACAGCCATTTACATTTAGAGTTTGCTTTATTTTCTCAAAAAAAGGTATAAATGTTTATATTTAAAGTTGTTCCTTACAGTTGAGAAATGCATGCTGTACATTAAAAAAAAAAATCTCCCTCTCAAAGTCCTAAGTCAGTAACTACTGAGAAAACTGCCTTTGTTTAAGTGAAAAATGTTACCTTGTACGAGATCTCAAAGTTTTCACCACCCCAGATTTGGAGCCCTGGATCATAGAGACCCAGTTCAAAGAAGAACTCTCGTTCAATGGCAAATAATCCGCCAGCCATGGCTGGAGACCTGAGGAGAAGAAACACTGCAATCATTATTCTTCAAGAGAATCCCCCTCCAGCATCCCTTCACCAATAGAGAGCAAGCTTTTCGGGGACACAGCCTAAATATGCATAGAAGAGAAAACACTGATGGCCAAACATGAAGAAACTATAAACCTGTCATAAAACAATATGCTCGAAATCCCGCGAGTTACCAAGATTTCTAACTAAAAGTTTATAATCAACTTTCAGGACATTCTGACATGTCACCATTAGAGGGCATACTGGTTCCCTTGTTTTCAAAATGAAAACAACTGAAATAAAAATTCTGCTTTCACTCCTAGAACATTGAACCACATAGCCGTGGTCTGCTAACTGCTCCTGCCATGATTTATGCATCGTTCTGGGATGAACAAAACCATACACTATGAAAGCAGTCTGTCATTTTTTAATTTTATGGCTTAGGGGCTTGCCGAATATGAGTGTAAATCACCTTAGAACAGCCACAGTTCCTCAAGAGTTTGCAAATGTAGCATGGGAAAGACACAGGACAATTTCACGTTGCTGTTTACTTAGGAGTAGGAATGCAAAAGGGTGACCTTGTGACCTTCTTGGATGGATCTTAAAAGTGGGTATTTTTTTAGGGGCAAGAGAAAAAGAATCAGGTAACTTTTTGTTGTTGTTGCTGGTTGTGGTGATTCAACTCAGGGCCTGGGGACGGTTCCTGAGCTTCTTTTGCACAAGGCTGGTGCTCTACCACTTAGATCCACAGCACCACTTCTCATTTCCTGGTGGTTAATTGGAGATAAAAGTCTCATGGACTTCCCTGCCCAGGCTGGCTTCAAACCTCAAACCTCAGAACTTGACCTCCTGAGAGGATTACAGGCTCGAGCCACAGGGTGTGAGTTACCTGGCTGTGCGTAGCTTTGTAGTGCTAAGTCACTACGACTATTGTCAAACTAATAGTGGAATAATTTTTAATGGATTCTGCACCTCACTCACTGCTGCGAAGCAACTAATAGTGCATCGTGATTCCCAAGTGTTGGGAAACAATACCATTAAGGTATTTATTCATGATTCACACCTAATATTCAAGTCTATCACTGAGCTGAATTGTTTCTTCCTTGAATGTGCATTTTGCATCTGTCTACCTTAGACAAAGACAATACTGATCGGTCCACACACTGCCGTGCCACACGTGCTCCCGTCCTTCATCCCATTCTCTCCCTACCGTGATAGAAGCACACAGCAACCAGAGTAGAGAGGCCTTAAAGAACCATCCAGGCACTACGCTCTCCTGGCTTCTGCCTTCTATGAGCCCTTCAAGTACATCTGGAGGGCTCTGCCAGATGTTACTCCTCGGGCCCTCTCTCTCTCTTCCCTTTTCTCTCTCTGTCCCTCAGAGCTTGGCCTCAATAACTTATCACAAGATCTTTCCTGACCCTCTAGGCTGGATTAGGTGCCCCTTTCAGTATGAGCCACATATGTGTTAATTTTCGTGATAATATAGAGCCTAACAGCTTGCTCCAGAGTTGTTTGTGCAGTTAACTGTTCAACTTCCCACCCCAAACAGTGGCTGGCACACAGAAAGCACTCAATAAATACTTGCTAAGTGGAGAAGCTGTCAATTATAAAGGCAAATTGCATCAAGAGAAAGTCATTCTTCTGTCTTTTCTTCTTCAAAAATATTGCTCGACTCATGCAACAGAACTATTTTTTATACTTTTGGTTATACTTTCATGTCACATTGAGTGTCACTGAAAACTGCTTCATAGTAACCATGCCTTTTTGCCAATAGATTCCTCTTCATCTCAGTACATATTTGAAAATGCAGCTTGACAAGCAAACTAGTGAGTTAAAGGGCATCATTCCTTAAAATTTCCTAGCTCAGTTAAAATATGAGTGCTGCCTAACACCTGTAATCCTAATGACGCAGGAGGCTGAGATCTAAGGAATGCAGTACAAAGCCAGCCCAAGTAGAAAAATCTGTGAGACTCTTATTTCCAATTAACTGCCAGAAAGCTGGAAGTGGAGCTGTGGCTCCAGTGGTAGCCAAAAAAAGCTAAAGGATAGCACCCTAGCCTAAGCACAAAAAAGAAACAAAACAAAAAGCCTTTACTAGGCCATGGAATAGGCAAAAAATATAAATGTCATTGGAACTTTTTTTTTTTTTTTGCCAGACTTGTTAGAGAACTAAGCAGGTCAGCAGCAGATTGCTAAACTAGTCTGAAATTTTCAAAATTTGGAAAATGTGGTTAAATGAAGTTTAAGTTTCTGTCATTTCTTTATGTTTGCCATTCAGTATCTAGATACGACGTGCCCAAACCCGCCAGCATTCCATGACACTGAAGCATTTTCCTAAAACAGAATTAATTCTACCATTTCCAGCAGTGTAACAAGGAGAAAGAGAACAAAGGTAGAACTGCATGATCAAAAACATCAAATAGACACATTCTAGAGAACGCTATACTAACATCTGAGTAAATTTTTCACCTGGGGTTACTGTTTTGAAAGACAGGAATACATTCTAATTAAAAGGTGGAAGAAGACAGTAACAATAAATTGTTTTACGTGAAAAACCACATGATATGACAAAAGTTAATATGGAAATAGTTTGACTCTGAAGTTTTTTGACAACAAATGATTCTATGCAGCATTTCCTAGTGTTTTTTTTTGGGGGGGGCGGGGGGAACATGCTGGTCCTGGAGCTTGAACTCAGGACCTGGGCTCTGTCCCTGAGCTTTTTTGCTCAAGGCTACTGCTCTACCGCTTTCAGCTACAGAGCCATTTTTGGTGGTTAAAGCCCGGGCTGGCTTTGAACCACAATCTTCAGAAGGATTCAGCCTCCTAAGTAGCTGGGATTGTAGGTAGGAGCCATCAGTGCCCAGCAAATCTGTGTCTTTTTCTATTCATTCATATTTAACTGATTCAAAATTAGCATATAAACATGTAAAGCCAAAGAGGAAAAAAAAAAAACCCAAATGCCTTAATGTTTTTCTTTCATTGTTAGCCTTACCCTCATGGCATTCGAGTAGAAATGAAGTCTTGGATTATCAGTCATTTAGTTTGAATTTATAGAATACCCTTATCATCCAAAGACTCAAACCTACGGATCCAGTCTACTGGCACAGGAGACATTTTTCTTCACTTACATCTACTTGGAGCTAATCATGTTTCCTGCTGTCCCCTGCCTGTCCCACTCAACAGTCAGAGGAGATGGCACTGAGGGTAAATGTGAATTGAAAGCTTTGAGCCAAGCCTGAGAGAAGAAAGAAACCCTTCCAGCCTCGGAGGCAGCATCTACAGTGTGAGCCGGTTTTCAGCTTGCAAGAGGTTAATGGATTAGCAGCAAGGAGAGAGGAAGGAAGATAGGTAAGTGATTTAGTGATTACCGATACGGTTCAGTTTTTGTCTTTCTCAGTCTCTTCTCTCGAGAGGTCAGGGGCACCCGTTTCCAGAGCATGCTCCAATCCCATGCTCCTCGGGCATACCCATCTTCATCACCACCCCCTTGGGGTATAATTTCATATGTGTTGCCATTTATGACATCTATAAGCGGCACAGTGCAAATGGTTCTGAATTGGGTTGATGGCAGCAAAAGTCAAATGAAAGTCAATGTAGGGAACCACACATGTACACGAGTTCATGAGGAAGGAAAAAGAGAGGACTTAGGTAAACATTCAGTGAAAATTGAAAGTAATCATCTTTACCGATAAGGCTCAGTTTTATGTTTTCTTTTGGCCTTTTCCTTGTGGCTTAGAGGAACACGTTTCCACAGTAAGCTCCAGTCCCAGGCCCCTCTGGCAAAGCCATCTTCATCCCCACCTTGCTGTGGTTCAATGGAATAATCATTCCCATCTATGTAATCTATTAGAGGCACAGTACATGTAGTTCTGAAACATTTACAGAAAATGAAAAAGCATTTAAGAAGCCACAACTGACTAGTTTAGCATGCCTACCTACGTTGGCCCTTTCTGTAGGTTGTTTTTGCATTTGGCAACTTAACTATCTAATGGTGAAATAGAAAATGAATGTCCCATGAAAACCCAGGAGCCTATTAAGTAAGTAAGGTAAGGACGGCAAAGAGGTGACTTTTCCCCTTGGCTTATGGGCATTGAGTTTACTAGTGTTTTCCCCTTTTTTTACTCGTAACTTTCTCTGGGTATTTTTGCGTTATTTACAAGATTTTTCTGCCTACATTTTCCTTCCCCATCCCTTTTTAAAGTACCTGGCCATAAACTAACATGGTGAACTGAAAAAACCATTTGTACATCTACTGAAAGATAGTAAAAATAAATAAAAATAAAGTGTGTGTATGTATAGAGGTGTTTGTGTGTGTGTGTGTGTGTGTGTGTGTGTGTGTGTGTGCTCTTGCCACATTCTTAGTTCTCCCAACTCTTGGTTGCTTTAGAAGTCATTATTGTGAAAATGTGTTTCGGCGCTTTTACTTAATCTCCTTTCTTGCTCCTTTCATTGCAAAAAAAGAAAAAAAAATCTATACAGCTGCTTAAAAACAAAAGCAGAAAGAAAAAAAAATCTCTCAAAATCTGTTGAGGAACTTAAAAAATGGTCAGAAAAACTGCCATAAAGAAAGGAAGAAAAAAAAAAACCCTGTAGTTGGGCTTCATAAAAATGTTAAGCGCTACATAACTAGTTGAATGTAGAGTTAACATTACAAAGATAATTTGATACCCTGCTTTGGTTCCATGCTGATCTCATCAGCAAGATTCTAAAATGTATTTCCTAAAACAGAGATCACTGCTCTTCCGTAAAACTAGGTCACACTACTTTCTAGATGCTTTGAAACCAAGAGAAAGGGGAAAAAGTCTATGGGGCTGAGAATGCTGATTGGGGGAAAGGACTCAAGAAGGATGCTGCATTCTCAGAGTGTGGTCTTGCTTGCTCAGGAGGATGGGTGGGGTGTGGCTATGGCCTTTGGAAAGCCACTTGCCTACTGGCAGGAATGCTAGCATCCCGTGGGAGAGTTACCTCATCCCTGATTAAGTATCTTTCCCATTTCTAAAAAATGGTGGCAAGTAAAGTGGCCCAGAAACCTCCATTTGACGGGTTATTAGCTATCAGATTTGGAACAAATTAGTTATTTTTTCTAATCTTTAGTAATCTTTTCAGAAAATTGGAGCCAGCTCTGCTTTACAGGGTTCCTGTGAGGATTAACCCAGACAACATGGCAAAGTGCTTATGATAGGCCTTCAGTATGATAGGCCTTCCTTAGGATAAAGCCTCCTCGGGTTCTCTCTCTGACACATGCTATCTGCTACATGATATGTCTCATTTGCTTCAATTCTAAAGCAGTCAGCATTCTAAAACAGAATTCTGGACAGGAAGCAACCAAGGACTCTGAGAAGTAGGAGGAGGAAACTGCCTTCTAATAATTCAGACATTTTCGGAAATTTAATAGTGATCGCCACATCTCCATGGAGTAGTTGTCTATTTTTAAACCTTAGAGTTTCTATAGGACACTCAAAAACTTGACAAAATAACAAGTAGCCCTTACTATGTGAAGTAATTTTTAAAAAGGCAAAAGAAACAACTATATATAAAATGTATATAATTTAATATGTATGCTCTCTCTCTCTCTCTCTCTCTCTATATATATATATATATATATATATTCAAAGCACTAATCTTCCAAGATTTTTAATGCTTTTACTCCAGTTTAGGGACAGTAATCAGTACGCCTCTTAGAGAAGTCTCTAGAGTTAGAGGAAGTCTCAGTAACAGACTCTCCAGGGGGATACCTTGGTCTCCCTCAAATGCCAGACTTTCTGCATTTGCGTCGCTTAAACGATCAACCTAGCTCTACTCCCAGGTAACTAGCTCATGGTAACAACACTTCAAACACAACACGTGGTGCACAGAGTAGAACTGCGATCAGAGTGAGAATGCTAGTTGCCCTTCTAGGACAAGGCTTACTTTTCAACTAGGAAAGAAAAAACAAAAAAGCAAGGTAATGTTACCTGTCCTTAGATATGGGAGCTACAAGTGGTGCATACCAGTTAACTGCTACCTCACAGTGGGCATCAAGGTATATCAAAACCTTAAAGAAAAGAGGCAGGGTGAAAGAATACTCCTCACACATGGAATATCATACATCGTATACAATTTACATTTAGATGCTAATGAGAATTAGCATTATAGCCAATTTTGACACATACGTTTGTTCAAGCTAGCATCCTCATTTCAATTAAAAAAAAACCACCAATGAGTAATTAAAATGTATATGATCTTTTAGTTACTAAGTCGAAAGCTGTGACATTATAGAGACTGTAAGGGTTTCCTACCTGTCCAAGCTTAGCCTTCTGGGCACCAATGCTCCGTGCTTGGATTAACCCTTCTCTTCTCTCATTTCGATATACTTTCACTAGGCCATTCCACTGTTTAATATAGTCGTCCAGTTTTTTTTTTAAGTGGTCTGTGGATGGAAAAAATCCAATCAAAATTCTAAGTTAGACATTTGTATATAAAGCTTTTTTTTTCCTCTCCAGCAATAAAGACAAGACACAAATGGGGAAGGCAGCAAACGATATTCCACAGGTTACAAAAATTGCTTCATCTATTAAGACAGAGATTGCCCAGTGGTAGAATGTATTCTGGACAGTACTGAAGCCCTAGATTAAATCTCCACTAGATTTACACTAAATTTTAAGCTTAATGTATCTACAGAAGACTGATTAGTATCTTTCTAAACATTACATGGTGACTTTCTAATCAACAGTTGGAGCTTTAAAATCTTTTAAACATTTTCTTATCTATCTATCTATCTATCTACCTACCTACCTACCTATCTATTTATTGCCAGTCTTGGGGCTTGAACTTAGGGCTTGGGCACTGTCTCTGAGGTTCTTTTGCTCAAGGCTAGCACTCTACCACTTAAGCCACAGCACCACTTCTGGCTTTCTCTGTTTATGTGGGACTGAGGAATTGAACCCAGGGCTTCATGCTTGCTAGGCAAGCACTCTACCACTAAGCCACATTCCCAGCCCTCTGAACTTTTTGTTTTTGCTCCAGGCTAGCACTCTACCACTTTGGTCACAGCACCACTTCTGCCTTTTTCTGTTTATGTGGTTCTGAGGAATCGAACCAAGGGCTTCATGCATGCTAGGCTTAGCTACCACTTAGCTATCACTAAGATACACTCCCAACCCTAAACTTTTTTTTCCCCCAAAGTTTAAATGTTTAATGTCAAGTCTAACACCTTTCAGGCTATGTGTATGTGGCTAATGCCCAGGCAGGAAAGTCTGTGGGACTCTTTTTTTTTTTTTGTCAATGGTAGGACTTGAACTCTGGGCACGGGTGCTGTCCCTGAGGTATTCTGTTCAAGGATAGTGCTGTACCACTTTGAGTCACAGCTCCACTTCCAGAGCTGTGGAGATAACTGGAGATAAGAGTCTCTCAGAATTTTCCTGTGGTTGCTGGCTTTGAACCATGATCTTCAGATCTCAGCCTCCTGAGTAGCTAGGATTACAGGCGTGAACCACCAGCATGCAGCTTTCTGTGGGACTCTTATTTGCCAGTTAAGTACCAAAAAGCCAGAAGTAGAGCTGGGGCTCAAGTGATAGAGTACCAGCCTTAGGCAAAAAGCTGAGATGGTGCCCAGGCCTGGGATTTAAGGTCCAACATACAAGATAAAATAAACTTAGCTTTCAGAAACTGTTTTTTTTTTTTTGAGTTGTCAGATGCAATTATTCAGGATTCCTGAAAGCGCAATGACTACTTTACAACAGTACATAATTTACCTGGAATCTGCACAGGCTATAGTTCATTTCATATTTTCTATCTAGACCATCTTTTTCCAAATATAATAAATTGTAACCCTGCTGCGATGAATATGATTCCCATCAAGTTGGCAAATAATAATCAAAAGATCCTAGTTTCTCAGTATCTTTAGCTTCCCAAGTGTATAGCAGATTATATTCAATTATAACCATTATAATTACAGACACACACATATATGTCTGTAATTAAGTAGAGGAAATTCTGTGTTATAAAAACCAGACACATTTGGCCAGATTTCTGTCTTGGCTTCCCACTGTGAGACAACAGATTTTGTTTATCACTAGGAGCCCATGAAATTGGCTCATGGCAGCCAGAACAGGCTTCTGGAGCCTTTAAAGACGCTTCTTGAGGACACAACAATTGCTTTAAAACTGTTTAAAAGTTTGGCCCTTGGATACCAAAAAACCACACATACACAAATGCTGTATTGGAGCTAAGCTGGTGTGTAAATGGACATAATATTTTATTCATTTCAGGAAGCTTATTATTAGCAAGACACCCGCACACATGGCATTCAGAACTGAGAGATTTTTTTCCCTTCCATTTTGGAACCAGTTTTAATGAGTATTATAAACAAAATTCTTATGGTTATAATATACCCCCTAAAATATTTGAATAATTTCCTCTTCAGATTTAATTTTTTGTTTGGGAAGGGTTCTTTCTTTCTTTCTCTTTCTCTCTCTTTCTTTCCTTCTTTCCATTCTTCCTTTTCTTTTTTTCTTTTTTGTAAAGCCTGGTACAGTTCTAAGTTCTTTTTGTAAAAGTTTTTCTGAATTTCATTAGGTGCTCTTTAGATAGGTGAACATTCTCTCTATATTTTTATGAACAGGAACAAGTGACCAGCTCTTCAAGTTTGGAGCCTTGGTTTGGAGATCACAAAGAGCAATGGTGAGTCCAGTGACTTCCGGTTTCTTGAGGCTATTCTATCCTGGGAGATTCAGCTAGGCTCAGAATAGCCACTGCCATGCCCTGGAAGAATGTGGCTGGCCATCTGTCTTGAACCCACCAGTGCCAGGCAGGCATGCCACTGGCTGTGGCAAAACAAGATGATGAAGCAGAAGCCACAGGACCTCCTTATTTCACTGTCTGTGCTTTTCCTCTGTGAACTGAGGCTTTGTAGATGTGGGCCTCACAGTAAAGGAGATGGAGCCCTGAGCCAGGGCTTTGAGCCGCTCAGAGTGTGCTTGACTCAGCCTTAGCTGGTTAACGCGCCTGTGTGTGCAGGAGCTTGCTCTGTTTAAGGGCTTCGAACTTCAGTTAGAGAGGGCGCTGCAACTTGCAGGAACTTAAATGTTATTATGAATAGTTAGCTCCTCTGTGGGTTTTTATATTAGTACTTTGTCTCTTAAAGAAACTTCCAAGTTTTTGAATCTACTGGGCAAAGTACAAACTAAATTTCCACTCCAGCTAGATTAACCACACACGATTGTCATTTTCTGGAAGTTAGGACAATCGTTTTTAAAGTTGTTTCAGAGTTGGGGCAACCAGTTAAAGATCTTGTGTGCTCTGTTTAAAGGGAGCTGTCAATCTCCATACATAGTCAGGAAACAGACATTGTGTGGCTGCCTTCAAAATGTGGTGCTGGATACTGACAAGGGAGATTTGTAACAACACAGTTAAGGAGTGCAATATGAATGTAAAACGAGCCAACATCTAAAAGCCCCAAATTCTCTTCTACCTTTCTCCAAGCAATTATTTTATGGTGGTAGAAAGCTTTTGGGTTATCTTTACTTTCTCTTTTTAGACTCTTAAAAAAAAACATTACTTAATAATATAGGGGTGCACAAAGTCAGTACAAAGGCAGGAGCTATCTCAAAGTTGTTTCTGATTTAGATTTCTTTTTCCTAAACCTAAAATGATGTTGGTAGTATATTTTATTTCTGGTTCCCTGCTGTTTTAGAGGTGGTACACAGTGGAGTTACATTTACACATGTCAGGTAGTAAGTGCATTTACTTTCATAGAGTGTCGTCTGTTCCCTCATTCTCTCCCGTTACCTCCCTTCCATCGCTACACACAAGTTGCAGAGTTCACTTTCATCGCTGTTCAGTGGGCTCCACTGATGTGCTTTTTCACCTTTTTTCCTCGGATTCTGTGCCCTCTCCCCACCCTCCCACAGATGTGCATGTGACTATACCATATATAAGGTAAAGAATGCAGAGTCATCAGAAAAATAATAAGAAAAAAGTTATTTGTCTCCGTATCTTTGGAGTTCATTGCAATATGTATATTATTTTATTGTATAGATGTTTTAAAACATTGCAAATATTTGTCTTGTAATACTTCTGTCGAAAACATTCCTGTCATAGAACATTGCCAACGCAATGTCTAAGCTAAGTGCAACAGAATAGTAGGAAACGTGCAGTTACACATTCTGTAGTGCAATAAATGGATAGGTGAAGGAAGCATTCAGTGGCACAGAGAAGGAGGCGGCGCAGGGGAGAAAGGAAGTTCTGCTTCCATTCTTTCTAATGCTAACATGCATGGAACTCAGGATTCTAGTCACATCCTTATAAATACAGCCGGAGTTTATCCAGACTGAAAGAGTCCAAATTAAGTTTAGAGGATGAACACTTTTACAGAGGCCATTTGAAAAGCATTTTCTTTCTTTCTTTCTTTCTTTCCTTCTTTTGTTGGTCATGGGGCTTGAACTCTGGGCCTGAGTGCTATCCCTTAGCTCTTCACTTCAAGGCCAACACTCTACCAGCTGAGCCACAGGGCCACTTCCAGATTTTTGGTAGTTAATTGGAAATAAGAGTCTCATGGACTTTCCTGCCTGGGCTGGCTTTGAACCGAGATCCTCAGATCTCAGCCTCCTGAGTAGCTAGGATTACAGGCATGAGCCACCGGCGCCCAGCTTTTGAAAGGCATTTTCATGCTACTCACATGTGCTCTCCATTCAGAAGATGTGCCACCATGTCAACTTGTTGATAATAGGTGTTATCAGTACCCTTTTAATGTTAAAAAGTGAATTATTTTCAAACTTTATTTTGGTCACTGCTCAAATTCACTGGTTGACCAACAGGTCCATCCTAGAGCCATTACCTTTATTGCTGAAATCATCAATCAACACGATTTCTGCTAAATACTTTCGTGGTGTCCTTTTGATCACACTGTGCACCGTTCTCATGAGAGTGGACCATCCTTCGTTATGGAAGACAATGACCACGCTTGACGTGAGCAGGTTGTCATCATAATGCCAATACTTGCACCTGCAAAACACACATGTCAGGACAGTTATCTGGAGACAATCTATTATGACATGGCTCCCATCTTACAATGATTGCATTTTCTGACTGAATTCGATATTATTGACTTAACTAAGGAAACGGTAGAAGAAATGTAAGACAGGAGAGAGAAGCTGTTAGAGATCACTGTGTGGGAAAAAGAACTGATTTGTGGCCTTACCCCGAGGATGCCTAAGACCTTAGTTACACCAACCAAGTTAGTACTGCTGTTTTTCTATTTTGGCTACAATGTTCAGAGGGAAAAAAAATGAAGTAGCTAACCCAACATATATAAGAGAAACTGACAATTTTGCTAGTAAGTGAATAAAATGTTAATGCTATGTAGAGCTATTTGATTAGCTAAAGAAGGATCTTCAGTTGCTATGCATGAAAAGTATTTGAAATAATTCTAGCAGGAATTAAGTTTTTGGAAGTCTTTCCCTAACTGGAAGAAACCCAGAACAGCCTGTCTTAATCAAGCCAGCTACAGCTTAGTGAGCAAGCACTATTCTGAAAGGAGGCTTTCAAGTATGACCCAAAGTCAGGAGGGGTTTAATGCTCTTCCAGAATAACAAGTTCAAAAATGTAGTAAGAGAGAGATGCAAATCTTGTAAGATGTGGTAAGTATTTCTTCAGAGGAGTGAACGACAGCGGAACAAAGCCTGTCTAGTTTTAAATAGGTGGGGACAATAATCTCCCCAAGGCCTACAACCCAGATGCAGGCTTTATGAAAGTTTGCTTCCTCTTTCCTTAAGCACTGGGTTTAAAGCAGCAGAACTGGCTGTGAGGAACTGCAAGTTTGATTTACAACAGACACCAGAATTGATGGAAATAGTTAATGTGCAGAAAGAGCTTTGTGACTTGCTGATCTCTAAGGCAAAAGAGATGGCCTTGGAAACAGGAAAGATGGTATGTGTGCGTGTGTGTGTGTGTGTGCGTGTGTGCGTGCGTGTGCATGTGTGTGTGTGTGTGTGCGTGCGTGTGTGTGCGTGCGTGTGTGTGTGTGTGCGTGCGTGCGTGTGTGTGTGTGTGTTTTCAGGCAGGGTCCTGCCACAAGGCTCAGGTGGACCTTCAACTCGATTATCCTTTTCAGGTACTCAAGTGCTAGGGTACCAGGAGAGCACCACTGCCTAGCAGAAGAGTAGCTCTTAATGGGACACTTTTAATGGGAAGGAGCTAAGAAAAGACTGAAGGAGGAGAGGAAGTGGACAGAATGAAGCCACTCTCCTAGGCAATCAACTCCATAGAGAGACTGCCAGAAGATCTTGCTCTTACAGACAAGGGGACAGGAGAGCTGAAGTGGAATAAGCTGTTTGCCTCATTCATCTGTGTTTCCTGTTACTTTGAAATAGCAATTCTAAAAGGGTACAGTAACAATGATGGGGAGGTATTTTCACTTATTTTTAATCTTAAGAACTTCAGAAGTAACACATAGCTTGTCATGAAAAAATATAACAACATAGAAACGTATACAGTAAAGGTGTTCATTCCCTTTCTTCCTCTCTCCAAGTACGTCAAATCTCAGCTGGTAATTGGCTGTGTTAGTTGATGTTCCTGCAGACATGTATCTCTATGTATTTACAACATACGTTCAGAGGAGCACGTATAGATCTAATGCTTTTCATGATTGAATAGTATTCTGTAGTATAGTATTCCATAATCAATTTAGTGTCATAATCGGTTTAACCACTGAATCTTTATTGATGGATGTTTCAGTTAATTCCATGTGACAATGATCATCCTGTGCCTCTATCTCCGTGCCTAGAATTTTTCCTGTAACATACAGGAAGTACAGGAAAATACAGATTTTCTTTCCTTAGGAATGTCAACACTCCATCTTTCTAGGTACCCTTGAGGACAAGTAAATTCACAGGACCCCATATCCAGAGGAAAAGGAAGTAGAAACTCCTCTAGTTATAAGCAGTGGGAAAATCTGGAAGGAACAGAACAGAATGTTACAAAAGCAGGTGAAGGAAGGAACGTGTGCTGAGCTTTCTTTCATTTCAAAGCTTTAGGAGAACATCCAGTGTGGGGCATCTGCAGTGAAGACCAGTCACAACATTTGAGCACATTGGTTCCTAATGGGAAAGTTTGGGCGGGGTGGGGGGTGGGGGAGTAGTCTAAGGTGTGTTCATTCTCTTATTACAGAAATAGGTTCCTCGAAACGGTAAGTCTGGCCTTCCCTCCGGTTCTCTCAAGTCTCGCTTGGAGGTGAACCCTTCTATGCTGCCTTCCACTGCGGATGACACAGCACGGAAGTGTCATCCAGGCCTGTTCCTCGGTCACAGACTTCCCAGCCCTGAGAACTGTGAGAAACCAGTTTCTTTTCTTTATGATCACTAAGCCATGGTATTCTCAGAAGTGTCATTCTCAGAATGACAATGGAGAGGTTCTTCAGCCAGTGCCCCTGGGGAGACAGCAAAGCTGGGGCAGAAGCACTACAATTCCTCGAGGATGCTTGCCCCATTGTCCAGGAAGACAGGGAGGAACAAGAAAGGCAAGGAGGCAGACTGGCGCCCTAGGGAGAGAGCTGAGCTCCACACTGGTTGGGTGCTGAGCTCAAAGGAGAGCCGTGGAACAATGGGGATTGGGCTGCCTCTAATGACAGACTTTCATGTGCCACTATCAGACTGAATGAATGCTTGATGTTGGAAGAAGTTAGCTCTTGGGCAGATCTGGTTTTCCACGGGGAGAAGTGGTATTGTGCAGAACACACAGCAGGGCCTGGGGCAGACAAAGCCTTCATGTTAGGACTTGGAATGAAAGAACCACGGTATTGAGGTAAAAACTTTTACTTGGCATTCCTCTCACCTTTCTGGGGTAGAATCTGCAAATACAATAGTCTCCCCCTATCAGAGTCTTTGTTTTCAGAGGTTCTAGTCACCTGTGGTCAACAATAGTACAAAAACTATGGTATTGTGCAATAAGAGAGAGCAAGAGGCAGGCGCCTGTGGCTCATCCTTGTAATCCTAGCTACTCAAGAGGCTGAGAACTGAGGATTGCAATTCAAAGCCAGCCCAAGCAGGAAAGTCCCGGAGACTCTTATCTCCAATTAACCACCAGGAAATCGGAAGTGGTGCTGTGGCAAGTGGTAGAGCACTCACCGTGAGCTGAAGAGCTCAAGCATAGTGTCCAGGCCAACAGTTCAAGCCCCAGGACCAACAAAAGAGAGAGAGAGAGAGAGAGAGAGAGAGGGAGAGAGAGAAGGGGGGAGGGAGAGAAAGAGGGAGAGGGAAAGAGAATACTTTCATAACTTTCATTACAATACATTGTCATAACTTCTAAGATTACTTACTGCTGTTGATGTCTTATTGTGCTAATTTATAAACTACAGTTGATACAGATATGTATACATTCAAAAAAGTATGTATAGGTATGAATATATATATTAATACATTATATAGGAATAACTTGTACATTTGAATATATTAGGCATCATATATACATTTACAAACATATACATTTACATATATACATATACAAATCATGTAGGGATATTAATTTGTAAACCCTAAATACAAAAAGGCTTTACATCAAACTACAAATGCATGTATATAATTAAAATGTATACACAATATATAAAATGTATTATGCATGTAATTAATGTATACACACATATGTATACATTTATATGTGTGTGCACATATACATACAAATACATGTGCACGTGTGCATTACACACACAAACACACACACAGAGTTTTAGTCCTAGATAGGGTTTTAGATATCCACAAGGGATAAGGAATACTATGAGTTCTTATTAGGAAGACCAACTAAAACAAGCGTACCATATTTAACTAGATGGGTCCTGCTACCCATTTGTGACTAGTTTCTACTCTCCAGCACATCATTTTCCTAAAAGCGCTTGTAAATCTTCTCCCATGGGGAACAGCAGTGGGGCTCAGCAACTCCGCAGAACTGCCCTGATGGAAAGGCTCGCATTCACAGCAGAGGCTCAGAGTGATTAAAGCTAGAGCGTATCCTCGCTGTGATTTTAAGAATGGGCTTGGTATCAGAAGAAAAGATGAGGAAGAAATTTTCACAGGACTGTTGTATACTTTCCATAAGTAGACTTCAAAAACCAAACACAAAGTGCCTATAAATAATTTACTTGTGTTCTCCCTGAATCTGCTTTGTTTTTAACATTGGTAGTTTGCGATAAAGCCCTGCTGTTTTAGACTTTATAAATAAATAATATCTAATTAGGCAGATCATGAGAAACAACATTTTTAGACTGGAACTCTTTGCAATTCATATATTTTATTATTAATCTACAGTAATGTGCCCACATGTGTTATTTGTGTGGAAATTATTCATCTTGTTCCTTTTAAAATTGTATTTCAGTTTAGATCACTCACAAAGCCTCAAAGAAAAATTTTGCATTATTAGCCCTTAATTCAGCAAGCAGTTTAAATCTAATAGGGAAATGCTTTAGGCATAGGCAACAAGTTATTCACTTGGAAAAATGATTAGTAATTAGTTGATCAATTTTTTTGTTGGTCCTGGGGCCTGAACTCAGGATCTAAACACTGTTCCTTTTTTTGCTCAAGGCTAGCACTCTACCATTTTGAGCCACAGCTCCACTTTTGGAATAATGATTCTTTTAACTATTTACTTTAATTTTTAAATAAATTGAGAAACTTTCCTGCTTGGATCTAAAAATCTCGTTTGCTCATTTATGTGATAAAAGGAAAAGTATTTAGAATTTACCTGAAACAGTGCTGAGACCAAAAAGCTCAATACATTAGTAATGTTCATATAAATTTGCCACTGGCATTCAGAAATGAATAAACGCTTTCAATTAAAGCAGAACTGTCACTGTTAAACACAGGTACTCAAATTTAACAGACTGGGAGGAAGAAAACTTACTCAAGCATCCAGTTTGTGTGCATTTTCACTGGAATGATAACGGGTTAATGACTTCAGAACATGCTGTGGATGTTATTCATGAAACAAGAATCTCAGCATCAGAAAATTAAAAACTGAAGCTCTCATCATCAATTTATTTCCAAGCAATGACTGTTAAAATAACTCATGTGGGCAAGCCAGCATAAGGGAGCGATATTACAATACTAGAACCTGAGTGTGCATTCAATTCCTTTGTACACATACCTAAAAGCAACACTGGCATGTTTTGCGGCCACAGTTTAGATCACAAATCTCTAGAACTTTTCTCCTCAAATTGCTGGTGAGACTAATGTTTCTGGTTTTATATTTTTACAACTGCATACAGCAGGAAATAGCATGTTTACACTTACTCCATTTTAGATGGTTGGTTTAGACTGTGTTCTCTTTAATGAGTTTGCCATTTTGCTGTCCAAAGCTTTCCCTGACAGTTTTCTCTATGGGAATTGTATTAGTGTGATCTTCAATCTCTTCATCTGCTGTGTATATGATTATGAAAAGGTCAAATATTGTGCTTACAAGTTACAAGTGAGAGTGTGAGGTCACTTTATCTATCTAGTTCTCATAATCCCATTGCCACTCAAACTACCTTCTCTGTACCTCGTCCATGGGATCCTGATGACTATTAAAATGTTCTGCTAAATGGAGATGCAATAGGACATCACAGTTCCCTGGTCCATTTGGGAAAGGTCATGCATTCTTTTTGGTACAGGTAGGAGTTTGCAGACCCATGCTGTCAACCTGCAATGGCTACTGAAGGTCAAAAACTACACTTTCCCTCTGCCCTTTGAAAAACATAAGCACTATCTTTCCCATCTACTCTTTGCTCAAATCTCTTCTCTTCTTTCCAATATTCCTGAATTACTGACAGGACTTCCACTTGAACCCATCCAGAAAAAGACCCCCATCTCTGGAGCTGTAAGAGGGCTTTTCTGTCCATTGTAGGGCTTGAACTCTGGGCCTGGGCACTGTCCCTGACCTCTTCAGCTCAAGGTGAGTACTCTATCACTCAAGCCATGGTGCCACTTCTGGTTTTCTGGTGGTTAATTGGAGATATGAGTCTCATGGACTTTCCTGCCCCGGCTGGCTTTGAACCATGATCCTCAGAGATCAGCTTCCTGAGTAGCTAGGATGACAGGTGTGAGCCACCTGCGCCTGGCAAGTAAGAGGGCTTTTAAAACTTCAGTAAGTCTAATGTACCTCAAAGACATCAGTTACAAAATGGAGATTACAAAAGAAATGGAACAATCCAAACAAAATGGACTATCCTAAACAAAAAGTATAGGTCATGCTTGTCTATATTTTTCCTCAGATGCTAAAATCGTATCATATGCCTCAGCCACTTGCCTATTTCATTCTTTTACTCCAAAAAGAATTTAATCTTGTGCTCTTTGTGCATCACACAGCCTTGCTGAGGTCCCAGGCAAGATTCACCTTCAATAGAAAACACCATGAGATGTTATGTGAGCCAGCAGAATGAACAAGCCAGAATGGCTGTTCCATTTGGCCATTTAGAGTCTCTTACTCTGCCCTAGAGCTTCCTAGACTTGAGTTGATTTCTATTTAGACTCCTGTATGGTGAGGCAAGGAAGGGAAGAAGGAAATCTTTCATGGAGTAGTAAAGGAAGAGAAGGGATAAGAGCTCCCACACTCTCAAGGGGCAGAGCTTATGACTCTGCTTCTCTACTCCTGGTTCTGAGTCTTTCAAAGCCGCTGGAAGTGGTCTCTGGGTATTATGGGTTATTCTTATTCCCAACTTTCATTTTTAGCTAGTTAAATATATTTGTTTCTAGACAAATAATCTACGTTTCCCACACTGCTCTTGAAATGTTTGTAAATTACAGTTTGTAGAATTACAGTTAAGAGAAGTTACAGAAATATGAACGAGACATAGCCTCTCTTGATGCTATTTCTGGAGATCTTAAAATACTTTTTTTTAAAATAGATTAATGTTTAAGAGAATTCATACATTAATCAGGCTGGGAAGGTGGCTCAGTGGTAGAGTGTTTGCCTTGCATGTATGAGGCCCTGGGTTCGATTCCTCAGAAGCAAAAATGCCAGAAGTGGCATTGTGGCTCAAGTGGTAAAGCACCAGCCTTCAGCTGAAGAGCTGAGGGACAGACCAGGCTTCAGACCCCACGACCGGCCACAAAAAAAAAAAAAGAAAGAAAGAAAGAGAATTCATACACTAATCAAATAGGAAAGTGATGCATAACATTAATTTGCCTAGCAAGAGTATGGGACCTTGGGTTCAGGGCTCAGTACAAAAAGCACAAATTGAAATAAGAAAACATGTAACCTACCCATAATTAGAAAGTCTACCTCCAAACAATGGGTTCAGTCAGAAGGGATGGTGCCTTAAAGTTTTGAAAACTCCACCCATTTCTTCCACAATAGAGTTTGCTGGTTAGACTGACTGGGCACCTGCTCTGGTGGACAGCCAGAAGGTTCAATGGTCACAGTTTGTCTTTATCACCCTTATTCTCAATCCCATGTGGACTATTTCCTTCCTGATAATTTATTCTTTCTCTTAATAGGCATAATAAGAAATAAGATTACTTCCTAGCTACTCAGGAGGCTAAGACCTGAAGATCGTGGTTCTAAGGCCAGCCTGGGCAGGAAAGTCCATGAAACCCTCAGAAAACCAGTAGTGGTGCTATGGCTCAAAGTGTTAGAGCACTAGCCTTGAATGCAAATGCTCAGGGACAGCGTCCAGGCCCTAAGTTGAAGCCCCACAACTGAACAATATATAAAAACAAAAAAAGATTACTATTTTTAAATTTAATCATTATAAATAAAATAGTTTAATCCTTATAAATAAAAATTTATTCTTTATTTAATCATCTTTTAATAATTACTAATCATTTCCTCAAATTCTATTTCCAGAACTTGAGGAATCTGTTTTACTTTCCTTGATTATTAGACACTCAAAAATGACCTAATTATTTTTCCCTAATGTTCTTATCAGTCAGTCCTCCCTTAAAGGTCAAAATCAAATATGTAATACCAGAATTTATTCTTCCTTATTATCTGCAAGATGAAAATGCCAGCATAGTTAATTATCACAAATTCTGCTTAGTCAAAATGGCATTTTCATGAAATATGTGAATTCTCGAAATGTATTTATTGATTATATTTCAAAATACTTTTAAAGATTTATCTTTTCTTGATGTTGCACTGTATCACAGAATACCGTCCAGTTTCCCGATCAATGAATTAAATATTATTGATAATGGTAATAATAAATTTTCAATTTCTTGTCTATTTAGGGTAGAAAGTTGAACCGATATATACAGAATTAATGGCTGCTTTATATAAGTTTTGCATGCATATTACCTGGCAGCACTAAAGTAAGTAATGGAGAAAGTACAAATGTCAACTATAAATCCTTGTTCAGAGAGTACTGTATGAAATAATACCCAAAAGAGTAAGTATGAAAGCAGGGTTGGTAAGAACTAGGAGTTAAGTCAAAGGATGAATGTAAAGAAGACTATCTGCCCTACTATTAGGATTAGGGGTATAAATGGGGTTAGGTTCAGAGTTAGGGTTTGCATTAGTGTTAGGAAAAGGGTAAAATTGCAGCTTATTTAATTCAAGTAAAAATTAGGATGATTAGAGAAGAATTATCTGTGCTACTGTTTATGATTTGGGTTATAATTAGGGTTATGGTTCTGGTGAGGGATGGCGTTAGGGTTAATATTAGAAAAAGGGTAAAACTGAAATTTATTTTCAAAATTACAAATTGAGTAAAAGGATGAATGTAAAAAAGGCTTTGTACTACTATTAGAATCTCTATATAATGGAGGGTGAGAGTTCTGGTGAGGGATATGGTTAGAGTTGAGAAAAAGTAAAGTTTAGAGTAAAACTAAAACTTACTTTATGAATTACAAGTCCATTAGAAGTTAGGAAGAGGATTCCAGTATATTTAGGGTTAGCATTAGGGTTCAGTTAGGGGTAGGGTTTAGGTTAGGAAAAGATGAAACTGAAACGTTTTCTTAAAACATTGCAAGTCATGTTAAAGGAAGAATGTAAACTAGAGTTCACATTTGTGTTACAATAGAGATTTGTGTGCAATTAGGTTTTGTTTTTTGGCTTTTGGGTTTTTTTGCCAGTCATGGGGTCTAAACTCTGGGCCTGGGCACTGTCCCTCAGCTCTTCAGCTCAAGGCTAGGACTCTACCCCTTGAGTCACAACGCCACTTCCGGCTTTTTCTGTTTATGTGGTGCTGAGGAATCGAACTCAGGGCCTCATGCATGCAAGGCAAGCACTCTACCACTGAGCTACCTTCCCAGCCCCATGCAGTTAGGTTTTGATGTAAACTTCGGGATATTGTTAGGAACAGAGTAAGGCTCACAGTAAAACAGAATCTTCTTTTGCAACGTTGAAGTTACTTAGAATGAATGTAAAGAAGAGTATCTGTGCTGTTAGGGTTCAAGTATAACTAGGGTTGGGATTCCAACAAGGGATTCAGTTAGGGTTGGGATAGGAAAATTACAAGGTTTAAAGTAAAGATGAAACTGATTTTTGAATTATGAGGCCATCTTGCTCATAATCCCTGTCCTGTCCACCATTCCCAATCAGTTCCATCGAAATCTAACACAGGCGTCCACCAAGTACCTGAGTTCCAACCAGCACGCTGCTGCTGTGCTTTGCCTGGGAGCATGTTTTAGGGAGAGCTGAGAGGCACTGGTTTATTTCATGTTCAAGCATGGGAGGAGAGGGAGCTGTTCCAGCACAGCAGCCTAATGCGAATCAGAAAATCTCCGGCTTAATATGGCTGAATACTACAGCTGACAGTTACAAAGAGAGCTGCTTAAAAGCTATTACCTTAGGTAAGAAGGCACAGACCCATCATCTGCCCAGGCCACTTTGGGCCTGCTCTGATCTAGAGCTTCCATTTTCTCTAATTTTCTCCGAAGTAGCCAGCTTCCAGCCTTCTCCAACCGTGAGACGGCTGTCCAATTGTTAACCGTGGTGTCACCTTTCCTTCCTCTCCCTTCTGCAACCTGATTCCAGCTACCAATCACAGCAAGGGTCCGGTTAGAATTCACAACTGTAGAGGAGCTGGAGCTATGTAATTTCTGGCTCCCCAGGCTTGTGGTCTCGGTAGCAGCTTTATCCAAAGTGCACAAACCCTGTGAGCAGAACTTTGGGGAGTATCTCCAATCTCAGCTGATTGTCTAGACGATAGACAATGGTGCTCCTGACTGATGCTCAGTCCTACCCTCCCACCCCCCTCCCGCCAGGGGCTAACCAGGAGAGTTCTTCACTCTGAGACAGTGAAAAGAAACATAAAAGGGCACTTTGCAGGTGACCCGGTATCAACGGCGGTTGTTGTTACAGGGTATATAAGTCCTTTAAGTAAGGACATTAGTTGCATCAGGGATTCAAGCTGAGCAAGCAGTAAGCACTGGCAGCATGAGCAGTCTGGGTAAACTCGTGTAGCTAAACAGAGAGGGAATGAATACCAGCAAGAAGTGCGAGCACTCCTCCCAGCACATCCCCCAAGGACTCCCAGAACTGGTTAAGGAGAATTTGAAAGAGCTAAAATTCTTGCAGAGTGGAGGACAGTATCTGAGCTAAAATAACTGGTGATTTTTTTGCTACCGGGTATGGTGATCTCATTTCATCCCAAACAGGGAAATGCAGTTCTAACAGCTCTTAAGAGTCTCCAAAACTCTTTCGTACACATTATCTCATCCAAAATTCACAATTATCCTGTGAGGTACAGAGGCATTATATTATTATTATTATTAATTCACAAAAGGAAACTGTGAGGATGTATCGTTAGGTAACACATTAGTAACCAAGGTACGATGTAGAAGTGAACCCTCTGAGTCTTATCTGTAAGGTCCTTCTTCTCTACAGTTTAGTAGAATTACTTAGGAATATATGTTTAGGAAGCAAAGAGGAAAATGAATTATTTATGTTCACCCACACACAGGGGATGTATGGCCATTAACAAGAATGACTGCATAGAGCATGGAGGTTTCCTGCTTGATTTTAGGGATGGAAGACACCAAATATGTTCAGGAAAACTAAAAGCGGTGAACTAAAGTTTTTTAGGTTGCTGTCTTCAAAGTTTCTTTTTGAGAAAAAAAAAAAAGAAGACAGATGTGTCCCATTAATGACCTAAAATCTCAAACCACAATTTAGAGGGAAAAAAATCTGGCAGGGAGTGCCAGGACAGGGCATATGTTCTTGTATACTTCTTCAAAACTCCCTGGGAAAGGAAAAAAAAAAAGAACATTGCACAGTGTAAGCCATATGTTTATGGCTATATTGGACTCTCATTTCACAGGAGCTCATCTACCATATTGTAATTTTATAAAAATCCAGCTTATCAAATACCATATACTTGAGCTAAAACAAAACCACTTACAGAAATAAAGATCAACACTGGGCATCATGAATGGATATAAAGATATCAACAGCATGAACACATAAAGGTTTGTGTCTTTCACGTATATTAATTTATGATCTTTTTTTACTTGTTAATAGAATGAGTTATTTTTATTTACTTATATTTTTCCCTTCTCACCTTAGCCCTATGCTTCATATTTCTGCAACTACTAACTCCATAAACAAATGATTCTGAGTTTTCTCATGGTATTTTCTTTTTAAGAATCTGAATTCATACATGCATTCTTGCATTGCTTCTGCATAATTTATGATAGATCTTATTCCACTAAAGAGTTCACCTTATAAGAACATACAGAAAAAGAAAAACATAAAAATAGAGAAGAAATCGATAAAGGAAGAACAGTGGAAGAATCAAGAGCAAGGCTGCACAGCAAAGTGTTCGGAATGCACAATTGCAGGGCACTGTTCTCAAGGAATACACTGCAAATGTCACTGCCCTGAGTTCTGCTATAGCCTGGCCTTGGATATGCATTTTACACATCTCTTATGAGTAAGCCACTATCTGGCTTGACTTTTCATGCGGGAATATTTGGCTGGGTCTATGTTTCACAAAATAGCGGTTCAGAAAAAGTACAGAATTCTTGTTGTAAAGTCCAGATGGGATAGTTGATTTTTCACGTGGGGGTCTCCTCCTGGCATGCACAGAGGTGAGTTCCCCTGGGCTGTTCTCTGAGCAGGCTTCAGTGGAGACCAATGGCATGGAACCAAAAACCCAAGCCATTAAAAACAGTTATGCAGAGAAGAAGTTGAGAATTTAGGCTCAACACAGATTTGAGAAGTCACACTTTGCAAACAATCTTAAAATGCCTGAGTCATCTATTCCTCATTTCATCGCTTTGGTGAATGATCATATGCCTTCTCAATGTACTCTAATTACAATAAAGAAGATGACATCAACCTTATGGGAGGCAAATTTCAACACTACTAATGGCTGAAGAAGAGGTAGAAGCTAACAGTAGAAGTATGGTTGCTTTTAGGTTGGACTCTGTGGATAATTTCCCAACAGAAAATTTGAAGAAGTAATCAAAATAAGCTATGCAGTATTGATGTTAATGTCCCGATAGTGAACTAAGGAGATGTACTGGATCATTTCCTCAAGTCTCTTCTCAACTGTAAAATCTCTATTACAAATGTGGAAAAGAGTACATGATGCATCAACAACTAGCATTTATTAATTCACATAGCAGTCAACTTCGGGAGCTAATAAGCATATATTAACTATGTGTGCCAGTTTATCTTGTGGATGATAATTAGGAAATAAGAAGTTCTTTTAATATATAACATAATCAATGCATGGGAGATGTTTTACCAAGTAGTATGAAGGAGAAAATATGGTAATTCAAGAAATCATTAAAGTAGTCTCTACTCCTTACTTCTTTTTTTTTGGGTCCAGTCGTGGGCCTGAACTCTGGGCCTGGGCGCTGTCCCTCAGCTCTTCAGCTCAAGGCTAGCTCTCTACCACTTGAGCCACAGTGCTACTTCCAGCTTTTTTCTTTTTGCTTATGTGGTGCTGAGGAATCGAACCCAGGGCCTCATGCATGCAAGGCAAGTGATCTACCACTGAGCCACCTTCCCAGCCCTCTACTCCTTACTTCTCTATCTTTGCTTTATTCTACCTTTCCAGAAAAATCAAATCTTGCTGAAGCTAATGAGTGACCAGAATTGAGTTGAAGTAAGTTCCTACTCATTAAGAACTGAGACCGTAAAGGCAGAGAGTTCTGGAAAACTTTCCAGTTCACTGAACATCTGGTAGGGAACCCTAGGACTTTAAGAGATGTGAACATTACAAATGAGCTACTGTTAATTGTCATCTTGGAACATTATCACATCTGTTTGTTGCATTCTCTCCTTGGAGTCCCTGAATTTCTAACAAGTCTATGCATTAGTCCATAAACAGGTGGAGATAATTACCTCCTCCCCCTCCCCCCAAATAAAAGGAGTAAGGAAAAGGCAAAATAATCTACTGTGTGCAAGGTAGAAACAGCATGCAACTGAGATCTGACAAACCATGGGTACTACACAAAGACTTTCTCTTGAACCAGAGTGCCACCTTGTGAACAAAATTAGAACAAACTTCCATACTAACGTTTGCTTTGTTGGAAATGTATCTATTCTAAGAAACGAGAGCACAGTTCAAAAAATATCGCTACTTCTACCAAATATGAGTTTTAAAATGGGGGATAACAGATAGATTTCTAAATTCTGCTTAAGAAAGTTCTGAACTTCATTTCTGCCATCTTTTTCTTATCATGATTTTAGCTGCCTGTTCTAATTATATAGCCCTTCCAGATAGTTTTACTGACAGAGCTGCCAAAGAAAGTACAGTTTTAGAGGGCTGGAGTAGCTTAGAGGAGAGATAAATGTACTTAGGCAGGAAAGAGGATCACAAACAAGGATGTAAGAGCTCTGTTGGAGAATCTTTTCCAAGGACTAGTGCCAATTCTTGGTAGTTTACAAATCCAAACAGGCAAGCCAGCTCTTCAGAGTTGTAGGATTATGTTCCAGATATGACTGAGTAAATACATTGAAATGATTATCATTTTAAAAATAAAGACACTTTGTGTGGCTGAAAAAAAAATGATACCTTTTGCAGAAGCTTTAGAAATCCCAGAGATATCCTGAAGTAGCTGCCAGGGGCTTGGATGAGGTATGTCAAGAGCTTGACTCTGAAATTCCTTTGAATAGTTCCAAGGCTGCATTATTTTGTAGTAATTGAAGGAAATTGTTTCTACTGCGTTGCATCTAACTGAGGTCTCAGTGCCTGCCCTGCTGTCCAAGTGCTTCCTCTCAATGCCCAGGATTAGCATCACAGCACTGCCCTGCATGGGAATCTCTTACCCAAAAGCCTTCATAAAAGAAAAGGAGCTGCTTCACAGGCCCCTCATTACCTATAATACGGCAGAGAACATCCATGCTTCCCCTACGATATGATTCCTCAAACACTGTCATACACAGTGTTTCATTCCAGTCTTTAAAACTCAAGCCCATACAGAAGTCATCTGATAGAATCCCCTGGATACCAAATGTATCACTTTCTGAAACCGATGTCTATCTGTCAAATCTTTATTCTGGGGAACATAGGAATTTACCAGGGTTACTGTCATAGTGTAAAGAAAAACAAAAATTGCCCTGTACTGACCTCCAAAATGATTCCTACCTTATCTATGAGATTATCCATATCACAAAAGCCACAGGGGTCTTGTAAACGACTTGCACACAGTCAGCTGCTGCTGGTGGTAGTGAGTGTTCCTAGTTATACTAGATTCCTCCCTACAGTGAGACCTCAGGATCATGCCTGTAAGTGTGTGTGTGTGTGTGTGTGTGTGTGTGTGAGAGAGAGAGAGAGAGAGAGAGAGAGAGAGAGAGAGAGAGAGAGAGGGAGAGAGAAAGTTGATGCTGAAAAACAAAATCATTTTCCCCTGCAGTATTCTAAACACATGACTCCACGGCATGGTCTACTGGACTTGGTGTTCCCTTTCTTTAAGACCAAGACTGGTCTTCTCATTGAGCTCCTTTCTGTCAGCTGGTGACAGTTTATGGATTCGCACGAGAAGAAGAGACAGTTCACAGAACTGACATTCTGTGACCTTCTGGTTTTTCTGAGGGTATATTGGGCTGTTCTGTGAGACATTTAAGAAAAGGAGAAGAAAAAAAAAAGACCAAGACTGAAGGAAGAACAGGTGGAGAGCGCTTTGTTTATATGCTACCTGGAGAGAATTTATTAAGTTTTTTAGAAGGGAGAGACAATAAATAAATGTCAGATAAAAAAAGAAGTCAAAGCCAGTTATCAGGAAATGAAACAGATTCAATGCAGCTGCTACTCAGGGACGGGAGGCACTTGGGGCCTGAGAGTCTGATTCCATCCCGTGGACACAGTTATCAGCACCTTTGAAATTCAAATGGAGCTCTGGGAATCAGCATAGCCCGTTTTCCTTGCACCGAGTCTAATAAATATTCCCAAAGTGCAACGATCCTCCTGTGTTCCCTTGCTGCTACTCTGACTGCAACAACTCTATGAGCATATCTTGGTGTGACTTCAGCTTCCTTTCCAAGCCCATTTTAGCAGGAAGGCATCGGTAAAAGGAAGTGAGAGATACAGTAGAGAAAGAAAGGGAGGATGGAGGAAAGGGAGATGAATTATGGGGATACACACAATAGTAACAAGACGAAAGGGATGGAAGGCCGTAGTGTTCCGTGGTTCTTGCTCTTAACATTTCTAAAAGCCATTGGAAATTTTTATTTTTGATATAACTCGACAGGAAGTATTTGTTTTATTAGTAGATCTTTATTAATTCCAGGCCTCTGTGTCCACATATATGGATAGAAACGAGCTGCAAGATGCACCTGTGTAAGATCACCTCTCCTTTCTGCTTTCACACAAAAAATACCTGCCCTTTCTGTAGATTATTTAAGTTCACGTTTCCCTCCTTCTATGCTTCTTATTCATGATTTTGCTGTTTAAAATGGCCCCATTAAGCTGGGTGTTGGTGGCTCATGCCTGTAATCCTAGCTACTCAGGAGACAGAGATATGAGGATCACAGTTCAAGGCCAGCCTGGGCAAGAAACCCCATGAGACTCTTAGCTCCAGTTAACCACCAAAAAGCCAATGGTGGTGCTGTGGCTCAAGTGGCAGAGCACAAGTCTTAAACACAAAAGCTCAGGGATGGCTCCTAGGCTCTGAATTCAAGCCTAGAACCAGCAATAGCAACAAAAACAAAATGGAGACCTTATTTGAAAAGTACACTAAATCAAAGAAGACTGGGGGCATGAATCAAGTGGTAGTGTACTTATATAATAATTATAAAGTCTTGCATTCAGGACTTTGTACCATCAAGGGGGAAAAAAGCCACAAAGAATGATGAGCTCTTAAAACAAATACAATAAATGTTTATGCACAAAAACTCATGCATGCTTTTTAGATGCACAAGAAAAGAATAGTACAAGTAGTTATCAAAAGATAGTTGCCCGGGGAAAGGGAGAAAGCGAGCATTCTCTTCTTTGTGTCCGAAGCAAATGGATTTTCATCTACCTTAGGCATTACCGTGTATCAAGATCAACAGGAGACATTCTCAGAACAGGATTGTATCCTGGAAATGTGAACAAGCAATATAAAATAGCTGATTGTCTTCTCAGCTAATCCATCCTGGTCTCCTGCCTGGTTTGGGGAAACCAGAGAAGGGTGAGCCTGGTACCGTGGCTGCCAGGATGATGCCACTCTCTGCCAAGTTAGGCACAGTGGTTAGTGGCTAGATACCAAAGGCAAGTTCTGCCAAACAAGTGCAAATGCCTAACGAGGTGGAATGAACACAGAGCTTGCTTCTACACAGACACTGGAAAGCCTAATAGATGCTGCAACTATTGCTACTTTCCAAAAAGATCTGTCTCACCTGGCAGTAGACCAGAAATTGCCAGGCCCCAGCGGACCTTTGAGGCTGCAGGAACAGGCAATATCAAAGCAGAAAGCACTTCCCTACACTCTAGTGATTACATTTACGCACCAGCTGCTTGCTGGCTGCTTTCACTCAGCTTTTGAATCTAGAGAAACATGGTGGCCAACCTAGGGGGGGATGTAAGCGCAGGAAAACACATTACTTTTATGGGAGAGAGATCTTGGAAGCCATTGAGGCCAGACTGGTTTGAGGAACAAAGGGTACATGAAGGTGCCAAGGCTGACAACGCAGAGCTGCCAGGAAAGTCATTTGCCGAAAGGATTTGGAGGATTTCTTTAGTTACAAGTTAAAAACACTCACAACATCCTCTTTTTATGAAAAACAAGGAAATTAAGAGTCAGAGGTGAGTATGAAGGATAATAGTCACTTTATTCCACCTGATCTCACATCTGTGCTCAACAACTCAGACCACATCAGGACAGAGACATATAATTTGGTACCACAATGTGTGCTAACCCACACGTTTGACTTTACAACTTACACTGGCGGGAAAAATAAGACTTACTTCATTTTCATCACAGTTGGCATGTCTGGTATTCATGAGTCTACTGAAAGTTCCACAGTCATTACCGCAGGGGGGAAAATACGCTCCTTCTCAATTACTCAGGTATCAGATAGCAAATATTTTTCTTTTGGAAATGAATGGAAAAATCCACTTTTGTCTAGTTGCTGCATTTTACTATTACAAATATAGACCTCAGATTAACATGAAGACTCAATTTTTGTCTTCCTAAACACGTCCCTTCTGCCCCGGGACTGTGCTAAAGGAGAAAGCCTGGTACAAAATTGCCTTCAGTGGTCCCGAACCAATGAGTTAGTGGTAGAAAGCATAGGTTATCAGGAGAATAGCTGACAAAAGGTTTTCCTCATGTAAATCCTGCTAACTCTATTCTACAGTGTGTTTATATAAAGTATTAATAGTGATCCTACATCTGTTTCTAGGCTTCAAGAGATGCATATAGCTCGTGAGTATCCAGTTTCGGATTCTTGAGATTCCAAAAGGAATTATTATAAAACATTGACTACTCTATTAAAGGGCTTCAATAATGGACTGTTGAACTTTGAATCCATGGGTTTGAATCCTGTTTGTTCCCACAGTCATTTAAATTACTGTGACAATGGTAACTGAAGTCCAATTTGGAGGCTGGCTGCATTGCACCATTTGAAACCATTAATATTCTGTGAGACAAAATAGGAGTCTGCCGAAAGGACTTATGTTACATATGCAAGTATGATGGTTATCTCAAGGAAAAACACCTGTGAGACTCAGATGCCAACTTAGAAGCTGCTGTTTTTCCCTATAACTGCCATTTTTCACTTGAAAGAATCAATGGACAAACATATTTTCTTAAACATGAATGAAAGCAGGAGGGGGTCACTTCAAGGACATTTGTTGCCCACAAAAACTTAAGCTATCAGGCAAAACTCAGATTTTTTTTTCTTTGTATACAGTCCTGGGGCTTAAACTCTGGGACTGGACATTGTTCTTGAGCTTCTCTTTGCTCAAGGCTAGTGCTCCACCACTTGAACCACAGCGCCACTTCCAGCTTTTTCTGCTGGGGCTGGCTTTGATCCACAATGTCAGATCTCAGCCTCCTGAGTAGCTAGGATTACAGGCATGAGCCACGATCACCCGGCTTAAAACTCAGATTTTTGAACTACATAGCTTCCCAGGAATTAAAGACTTTCTTGTTAGATTGGTGGCAATACAAACAAATGTATTATTGTTATTAAAATGAATGGTCAGTATCTGGAAGATCTGCATTACTTAGGAATATTGTACAGTGGGACAAATTCCTCATGTTCTCACTTCTACACGGAAGCTTAAAAGTATGTAGGAAGACTATGGTTCATAACAATTAAATGTCCATTACAAAAAAGCTCATAGAGAACATTCTCAGTGTATCCAGAACACAGAAATTATAAATATTTGAGGTGATGGATATGCCAGTTATCTAGATTTGACTGAATATATATGTATATAAAATCACTGTACCCCATAGAATATTTGGAATTTTTATCAACAAAAATCAAATAAAAAGATTTGGGGGCAGACACGGGGCTTCCACCTGTAATCCCAGCTATGCTGGTGGCACGGGGTCTGTAACTAGGCTCTGTCCACCAAGAACAGCAGGAAAAAAAATCGCACCTGTTTATCAGTACCTCTGTTTTCTAGTTCTACAACTTTCAAGTTATCTACTCTGAAGCTCATTTCTATCACCCCCCGAACACAGCAAAAGCAAAAATACCATTTCAGTTGAGTAATAAGGCTCAGACAGGGTGTATTAAAAGAGTAGCAATACATTTCAACGATGAACAGTAAATAAATGAACAATCATGCTGTCCTTTTCTGAGGACCCTCTGACTTCAACAGAGGGTCCCAGTAATAGAGTCCATTACCTGGAGGTGAAAGATGCAGCCCTTGCCTCATTTGAAGTGAAAGTTTCAAAAAATAAAAAAAAAGCAAAAATAAAAACCAAAACCAAAAGGCCCTCATGCGAGGCCCTGTGGCTTATACAGACACCTTATACCCTGTGAACTCCAGCCCTTTCTCTCCCCAGCTCATCTCACTGTAGGACTGTCGAGATAAGGCAAGCACCATAAAGACAGAAGATATGAACTCGAGGATCAGACCAACCCACACCTACAACATTTCACTCTCTGATTGGAAAAGCCTTCTTCATATCTGACTTAAACAGGAACGCCCAAGCCTTGCTCATTATATCACCTGTAATCCCAGTTATTCGGAAGGTGGAGACAGGAGAATCACAAGTGTGAGGCCAGTGTGGGCAACCCAGAGGTCATGTTTCAAAAACACCATAAATTAACCAAATAAGAACACCTAGAGCTGGGAAGGTGGCTCAGTGTTAGAGCGCTTGCCTTGCATGCCTGAGGTACTGGGTTCGATTCCTCAGCACCACATAAGAAAAAAAAAGAGTTAAAGAACACCTACTGCAGCTTTCCTCAGTAGCTGTGGTATACAAATTTTTGGTTCTTTTTTTCCTTATTTGGTCATGGGGCTTGAACTCAGGCTTGTACACTGTCCCTGAGCTTTAAGACCAGTGTTCTACCACTGAGCCACATCTACACTTCCAGTTTTCTGGTGGTTAACTGGAGATACCTGGAAAAAGAGTCTCACAGATTCTTTTAGCCATGGCTGGCTTCAAATCAGATCCTCAGATCTCAGTCTCTTCAGTAGCTAGGATTTCTGGCATGAGCCAACCGATGTATAGCTTTCTTCTTCCTCCCTCCTTCCTCCTCTCCTCCTCCTCCTCTTCCTCCTCCTCCTTTTTTTAATTGAGATCTGAGGATAGCGGTTCAAAGCCAGCCCAGGCAGGAAAGTCTGTGAGACTCTTATCTCCAATAAACCACTCAGAAAACTGGAAGTGGTACTGTGGCTCAAGTGGTAGATAGCTTGCCTTGAACTGAAAAGCGGAGGGACAGACTCCCAGGCCCCAGAGTTCAAGTCCCACAGCCAACAACAAAAAGGAAAAAGAAAATGTTATTATAAAGGTGATATAGAGAGGGGTTACAGTTACACAAGTCAGGTAATGAGTATATTCATTTTTGGACAATGTCGCTCCTTCCCCTTCATTCACTCCCAGTTTTTTCTTTCCCATCCAAAAACTTTTAAGAAAAGATTCTTTCTTCCCTCAATATCCCTACTTAACTCTCTTTGATTCAGGGAAATAAATGCTTCTTAGAAATCTTTCTGCCAGGGAGACCTAGGCCAGCGGGCCTGCCCCTTCAGGGAGACTGAGCTGTGGAGGGAGCTCCTGTCCCACAAAGCCACACAGCCATGCGTGCAGCCGGCAGTAGCTCCCTGGATTCAGTGAAGGTTTCCTTTCCACCTGACCGTTGTGCTTCTCCAGGATCTTAAGAATCTGTAGTTTAGAATCTCAAATCTTTTCTCCAGAGCCCTTTATCCTAGGTTTTGATTTGTTCACTGGGACTTTGCTGTGCTGGAGACTGCACCGATATTTTTCGTTTGATTAAAATGACAGTGCTCATTCTAAAATAAGTTACTAGGTTATTAAGAATGTGGTTTTCCTCCCACACATTAGCTACATTTGGAAGAAGAGAATCTGCCCTAGGAGTCAGTGAAGAGGGAAACAAAGCCGTGGGCCATTTCCCAGAGATACACTAAAGGGTATTATGGGATGTAATTAAAGTATGTTATTTATGGAATTCCAACACTTGTAATTAGTTGGGTTTGGTGCTAAACTCACTCTTGGTACTTTTTAGCACATTCACCTTCTATGTGGTAGGAATGATGGAAGGACATCCTAGTGATGATTTATCAAATACATCACAAGGAGCAAGCGATAATCAACTTAGTTCTAAGTGCATTCAGAGAGCTACACACGTTATCCATATTAGAACTTCCACAATTTTTGCTGAAGGAAAATGGGGCAGCTGACCCTGCTTTCCAGCTCTCCAAAGGAACTGCCTTTTCCCCAGGAGAAGCTGCCAAAATTAATCTCCACGGACTGAGGACTGAATGTCAGCTTGGAACTCATTATGAGCGCAGAGAAGGCCCTCTAATTGGTTCTGCCCTTATTCTGTGACTTTTAAGGACTGTCTTCTCTCTATCATTGGTCCTTTTTTTAAAAACCAGATAGTCCAGAAGCGAGAGGGCTACAATCTCTCATCGTGGGGTATGACAGCCTCCCACTGCAATCTGAGTCCTGGCTCCAAACCATCCAGGTTTCTCTTCAACTTGTGTGGCCTAACAACAGTACCCAAATACTGAAAGTTGTTTATTTTCCAGAATAGTTGACGTGCTTCTAGAATAAATGGGAAGGTGGTAGCTTCCTTTTCCTCAAATGTTGACTCATGCTTGGTTTAACAGGATAACCAGTGTCACACACAGTTTTTTTTTATCTTGAATGTGGAAATCCCTCACCCTTTGTGTGTGGTGGTGGGGATTTGTATTGGTTGGGATCTGAACTCAGGGCCTCACACTTGACTATTTGAGCCATGTCCTAATGCTTTTTTGCTCTGGTTATTTTTTGGATAGAGTCTTGTGCTTTTCACCCACATGTCAGCCTCACACCATGATCTGCCTACCCATCCTACAGATATTCAGCACCATATCTGGACTGCTTGTTAAGATGAGAAGAATCACTAACTTTTTCACTGGGCTAGACTTGAACCAGTGCTCGTTCTAATAGCTGCCTTTTGGGAACTGGGGATTACGTGTGTGTGCCACCACGCCTGGCTCCTCCTAACATCATGGTTTGTGCAGTCACTTTCACGGACCTGGGCCCAGTGGTTTGGCTTTAGATGTTACGAAGTATTTCTGCTACGAAGTCATGTATATATTTTTGGTAACCTTTCCAATTTGCAAAATCATACACTAAAAAGAAAAAAAAAACAGGAAAGATTCTCTCTACCCCACCCCACCACCCCCAAAAAATTAGGGAAATGAGGGATAAAAATCAAATGACTCAAAACTTAGGACTTAAGAGAAGAAGAGGAATGGACTAGAACACTTAAAACTTTGGCTACTTTGGAACCAGAGTCCTCAGGAAAGCGAAATCATTTAGAATAGTTAAAATCCCCACAGGTATTTTGTACTTCCTTTCACAGTCCATCCTTGCAACCAGCCTTCAAACGCAGGGACCGGTGACGTCCTTTTCTGTAGTTTTTAGAAGCATCTGCTTCTAGTATAGAGCAGTTTAATCGAAATTAAAAGCATGACCCAAGGGCAGCTTTGCTCATCAATCAATTCCTTCTCGGCTTCTTCAATGCTTTTGTAGCTTTCAGAGACAGGTGACCCAGTGCCAAGGACACTGGGATTTAAGACTACTAACTACAACATGAACTTTTTTTCTTAGGGCTTCTTTGGTGCATTGTTATAGACTTTTTCCTGAAGAAACTTGCCCCTGATCACTTCCAAACATTAGCATGAAGGAGGAAATCGAAGAATCCCGAGACTTCCACAATGAACTGATACTATTCCTTATTTATCAAACACAAGAAGCAATGTTCATGACGGCAGGAAGCAGGAAGCAGGCTGTGTCTAATAGTTCTGGCTACATCTGCCAGACTGAGCTGCTAAATTCCAGGTGGGTTCTGTTAATGCACAAAGGCAGGTTAGGGGTGTCCTGTGCTCTGCTACCCATCCTGTGCTCTGGCACATGTTGGTCTGTTGGTAGACCTCTTTTGTGAGCTACTGATGACCTGGTAGCGGAGAACAGTGGTTGTATACTTTGAAAGGATTAACAATTTCCAAAAAATGGAGAGGCTCTAGGAGGAAAAGGTACAAAAATTATCCCTTTAAAATGTCCATGTTGCTGGGCGCTGGTGGCTCACACTTGTAATCCTAGTTACTCAGGAGGCTGAGATATGAGGATTCCGGTTCAAAGCCAGCCCAGACAAGAAAGTCTGTGAGACTCTTATCTCCAATAAACCACCAGAAAACGGTTAGTGGTGCTTTGGCTCAAGTGGTAGAGTGCTAGCCTTGAGCTGAAGCGCTCAGGGATAGCACCCAGGCCCAGAGTTCAAGGCTGAAAATAAAATAAAATAAAATGTCTGTGTCAGTGTTCCTGATGGGCAAGAGTCTTCCTGTGAAGGGGACAAAAGTGTAAGGTTTTCCCTGAAAGCATGTCACTGGAGTGGGTTGGTATCAAACACCTAAGGATAATGCATGGCCCCTTTTCTAACTAGCCTCCACAGAACTTTCTTCAAACTCTGTGTGAGTAGTGGTTAGGAAGATTTTTTTTTTTAACCAGGTATATTTGATAATCTGTACCACTGGTGTTTGGAGCTAGAGGAAAGAAAGTTGGGGAAATGACACCAGGCCCCGGGAAACAGCAACTTGGATAATGAGCAGACAGTGGGTCTGGTCTCGAGGTCAGGACAATAGAGGAATGTTCAGCAGTCTTGGCTATAGGAAATAGGTATTCCCAACGTGGTGTGAGAGGAGAGCTCCTGAGACAGGGATTCAGAACTGCGGCCACTCTGTCAGTGGTGAATCTTTGCAGCCTCAGTCTATGAATGTGGTACCCCTCTAGTCTGTGGACATAGGGGTTGACACAAATTACCCTTCGACCTTTATAATAATTTAGGGTTGCTGATACCTTGTGAGCTAGGACCTTAAACAAAAATCAGCCCTGTTTCCATAACTGTGGAATTTCCAAAGTGCAATGCATTTATGTGTGTTTGCCTTTGTATGAGTTTGCTTAATACAGAAAGAAGAAAAGAAAGTAGACATCAGAACAGTTTGTTTTTTTTTTTTTTTGAAGTTTTTTTCTGAAAAATCCCTAAGCTCTCAGAAAGTTCCCCAGAGTAACAAGTTTTGGGCCATCTAAAAAGTACCTTTGGCCCTAACGAAAAGACATGTTTTTGGGCTGAAGGTGTGGCTTGAGAGGTAAAACTGCTTGCTTAGCAAGAACCACGCCCTGGGCTGAAGCTCTAGTACCACCAATAAAGTCCAACATAAGATATCTGAAATTGTTTGCAAATGCTCTTGCATATTAGATCTAAGACACTTGGCAAATAAGATATATTTTGGGCATCTATGAGCAGAAGGATTTGGGGGTAAGAGTTGTTCTCTGTGTAGTTTGGATGTTTATATAGACCTATCATATATTTTGATAACAGAAATTAGGACAAAGGGCTCAAATATATAAGACATACCTAGATAAGATCCACATATATGTGTGTACATGTGACATACTGTTCTAATTATTTCTTTTAATTTCTTGTGAATAGCTGTGAGATTTTGTTTGCTTTAACTGAAACAAGAGGTCATAATATATGGAAACAAATTAAAAGAAAAACTATGGCATTTCAATTCAGTTTAACAACATCTACCATTCAAATATTGGCCTGGCAGTATCCTTCAAGAGTGGATAGAAAATGAGGAAAGCTCACAACTACAATTCACCTTCATTTAGTATATAACATCAACATTAAGAGTATGAAATTCATTATTGGGCCATAGGTTGTACCGTGACTGTAACTCCAGCTACTTGGGTAAACGTGGGAGGATTACAAGTTTAACCCCAACCTGGATAATGTTAGCAAGACTTTATATCAAAATACAAATCAAAGGGCAGGAGGTATACCTCAAGGTGTACCACTGCACTAGCAAGTGAAGCCCTGGGTTCAACCACAGAACAATTTTTTTTTTTAAATCAGCATTTACTTGGAATCAGTTAAGAAAAAAATTATCTGGTATATAAAGGCACAACTATAAATGTCAATTTTTTCAAACCCTATTTTCTACAGACAAGCTTAAAGAAGTCAACAACAATCATATTAGCACACGCCTAGTTTTCAGAATTTTCAAAGCACTTTTTCACCTATTATTTCCTTGGGTAAAGGCAACTAAGATAGCTTCCTATAAAACTGAAATGCAAAAGGTGTGCTAAGTGGGAGGTAATGTTAATATTAGAAGCAGATGAATTTGCTCAACCAGTCAAAATATTTAACTCATTTATTTGAAACAAAATAGTTTGGATTCTGTACCTCTGTAAGTCTTTCCAGGCAGAAGGATTTGAATAATTTCCATGTGCTTGCATCAGCAGCTCACAAGAAAGGAAATAAAATTTCAACCTTACTACATTTTTTTTTTTACTATGTCTACAAATACAACTTTCCACATAATTCCCACAGGCAGACACCCCACCCTGACTGGCTCTGCATTAGTTCACCAAAACCAGGGAGCAAGCTGGTTTAGGCCAACCCAAACTGGTTGCTCTGGGCAGAATGGCTTATTCTATCTCTACCATTCTATTTCCATAAATGGAACCATTCTACTGTGTGTTACTGGGCTTCAAAGCCTTGAATTTACCTTTAATTCTATTCAATGGCCTGTCAAAGCCTACTAATTCTGTTTTGTTCTTACATTGAGTCTCCTTTTTCTAAGTCTCTAACCTCCACTGAAGTCCCTATTTCAATATCCTGAACCCACTAAGAGGTGGGTCTCCACCTCCTAACTCACTTCAGATCTCCCTACCATTGTGACAGTCTAAAGTTCTCTTTTATCAATCTGTGAGTCTGACTACCAATGCAGAACAGACTTTGTGGATGGCCTTTCAATGTCTCGCATAAAGCCAGCTTTGTTTTTCTGTGTATACTATCTGCTTATTCATGTCTTCTGCTCTTGTACCCTCTTCCCAGGACTACACACTCATCTTCCAGGGGTATCCTCCTCTGTCTCTCCTGATGTGGCTTCTCTTTATGCCAAATCACACCAGTTTTACTCACGTCTTTCCTCTAGTTCTTCTATTCTACCTTACATTGCAGCATACTTTCTCTTAGCTTGCATGTTGATGATGAGCTGTGTTCTCACTGATATATGCCGAGGCAGGCTCTTACAGTGCCTTGTATATACTGGAGATAGTCAATCGTTAAAGAAAACCATATATTTTAATGAAAAAACAAGTTAGGAAAAGGATGAAGTCAGTCTTGATTCAAGTCTTTAAGAAGTAGTAGGCCTCCAGTTCACTCAAAATACTGTGACCGTTTTAAGGAGCAATCAACAAATAGTAAATTACTCAGTCAGTGAATGGAATTCAAAGCTACCACAGCCATGAGTCACACTGGCAGCTGGGGCAATCACCCTGCTTTTTGGTAGGGAACATTCAGCTGAAAAGACTCTGGAACAGCCACAAGAACGAACAAGTTAACCACAGGGTCAGGTGTCATGGCTGGGCCAACAGCCCAAAGTTTGGCTGCTAAGCTTTGCAGGTGGCTCATTTATGTGACTGACAGAGGCAAAGGAACAAGGCTGTTTGAACCCACATCCTAAAGCTGCACACAGCCAGCCACACGATCTAGTTGCAGATGGCTCTCCGGTACATTTTCTGGGAGAGTGAAGGAGGGCAGGTTTGGTGTGTTCCCAGCATGTTGTCAGTGAAAGTACAAAGATACAGGTAATATGCAAAGCTTGGGGAGGGATGGAGCCATGTGCACATTCTAGCTTATGAATTACTCCTTTTTAGAATTTCTGGTCATTTAAGTTGAATCCCAAATCCTTAAGAGGTTAATATTGCTAGACCCATTTTAACTATTAGGTAACTAAATTTGCAGAGGACATCTAACAGAAGATTTTAGATGTGAAACTAGAGGCAGATTCATTCATTCCTCCATCCCTCAAAAGTTAATTTACTAAGTTGGTAATACAGAACTTCTATGTGTCAGTCACCGGGCATAACTTAGCAAAGAAAACAGACATAGTCCTTTATTGCAGTTTCTAACCTCGACTCTTAACAAACTAAATAACCCAGTATTTAATTATAAAATTATAAATACTATAAATGCAATGGCAAACGAGCATTTACAGAATAAAAATGGGGCCTTAAAAATTAGATGTACTTTAGGTTCAATGGAGACCTAAAGGGCAGGAAGAACCAGCCATAAAAAGGAGAGAAAAGGCAGAGCAAAGAGAGGGGACAGACAGGCCACTGTAGCATTGGGCACTGTGGAGGAGTATAGTAACGAGGGAAGCTCACAAGCAGACCCTGCCTTCAGAGTCACAGCGTGAGGCCTACTGCAAGTCAAGAGCCTGGGTTTTAGTTGAAGTACAATAGGAAGGTACAGAATAGTTATATTTGGGTTTCTGAAAGACCACATTGGTTTCCATATAATAGGAAATGAGAGGCTTCTGCAGGATTCCAGGGGAGATGATGGTCATCTGGGCACAGTGTTGGCAACGGAGATGGAAGAAATGGTCCTTGGAGGTGATCTGAGCTATGTGTAGATGTAGGAATTAGAAGCCTGGAAAACAGACTGGACTTGATGGGTGAAGAGAGGGAAGAACAGAGGACACACTCCTGTGCACATCTTTATGTCCTGTTCATCATACAGTTTCCTTAGTATATTTCTAACACTGAACATTAGCTATACTTATATTTAAATGATGCAAAATTAAAAATATTTTTTTCTTTGCACACTGCTAAGCTCATTTACTCAGGTGCTCTGTCTAGAGAAATGCATTCAGTGTGATATGGTGGAAACACCAAACCATCTTGAGATGAACTACAGCTCTGCCCCATCTTTTGGGTTTATACAAGGAAGTCATACCTCTGAGCCTCAGACTTCACATACTGAGGTAAGAACTCCCACACTTCAGTTGCTAATTACATGGGATACCCAGATCAGGACTGCTTTTTATTTCCCCCTCTTGTTTCAAAACCAGATGAAATGCTTCTTTGCTCCAGAATAAAATTCACCTTATAGTATACCCTGGCATACAAGAGAAAGAGAGTAAGTAGTAGATTCTTTCCTCCGCCCGTTTCCTCCCTTTCAGCTTTAATACAACAGTAAGAATGCTATCAGTTCTCGGGGCATCTCAGAAGCTGAGCTCTCTGCAGTAGAGTGTAGTGCAGGACTGAGTTCTTTGTTTAGGTAACGGGGGCGCACTCTGGATTTGGAACCACAGATCTTGTTATGGGTCCTAATGAGCATTCTCACAAGACAACTGTAACTTTGCTCCACCCACCCCCACCTCCTGACTAGCAGGTGGCCAGATACAATATGGAAGATTCAGGAAAGTATGGATTTCAGACAAGCAAAAAGCACTTAAATATTCTTTTTCCCGTGAGGTATTTGGAGCTTACTTAGACTGAATGTTTTCCTTTGTTTATCTGAAATTCAAATTTCACTGAGCATCTTCTATTGGCAACCTTATAACTATGAAAACCTGTACTAGGAATAAATTGCTCCAATATATTTCCTTCACAGCCCTGTGAGATGCTAACTCTTCTCTATAATATATATATATATATATATGCATATGTATATATAATATAATCTCATGATGCTATAGTTCCACTCTTACTTTCTTTGCATATTTCACTTACCATTTCTGCTTTAAACATTATTGAATGAATGCCTAAAATCTACTGGGAGGCCCTAGATTAGGCATGAAATTTTACCTTGTGGTCATAGATTATGCTGGTGTGTGCTTGGAGAGTGGGTTCATCTTGTGCCTGATGTGTTGGCCTTTTAAAATAATAAATATCACTATACCATCAGGAACATGATTTGAGAGGTTTCTAACAGTGATGACTTAAATTTGTATCCCCATTAATGGAGAGATCTACTTAGAGTCCATACTATTAAACTTAGAATATTAAAAGACTACAGAGAAAAACTTGACCTCAGTTAATGGTCATTGTCTATCCAAAGTTCGGAGTTGCAAATTCTCCATTGAAAATCATAACAAGGGAAATAATTTTAAAGCATAGGTTACATTTTTTTTGTTGTTTCTAGCTGAGAAATCCTTTTCGTATATCCTCAAGTGTCTCAATTATTGGTGTCAGTAAGGAGGGGAAAAAGAAAAACAAAAGAATCAAAGGAAACACAGATGTAGTTAGTTGAATGACACACTCAGAAAGGTATTACTATTTGCCATTGTTGCAAAAGATGAGGAGCTTCTTTGCTCCAGAAGGAAAATCAACACAGTAAGGAAGTTCTGCTGTTAAAAAAGTATCCACTAAGCTAATAAAGTATTTAATAATGTGGCTGATTTTCATTCTCTTGCTAGCTCATTTTCTCACTGTGAACTGGAAGTAAAAAAATTTGGACTGGTAGCAATCTGGGGAGAAAACCCCAGAATTTTACACATCATACCTTCCATAATGCAATAATGTGCCTTCTAGATATTTTTCTCACCAAAGGCCCCTTATTTCATTGAAATAAAGGCACAAGCATTTTCTCAATTCCTAATAATCTAAGTAGCTATGAAAACAATAGTTGTCCCAATTTTAGAAAGAAGAGGATGTTTGCTTACTCTTCTTGACGTAAGTCATTGACGCTGCGGTCCAGTGAGATCATGTCACTTGCCACCATGTTAAATCCAAACTCTTTAATGCTGGCTTGAATTGCTTGTTTGAATTCTGGTCCCAAAACCAATGGCTTGGCTTCCTCTCCAGGGCCACCAACCACTCCATGAGGCTCAGGTTCTTTGGGTTCAAAGTTACCGAGGATGCCTGGGCGTAGCACAGGATCACGGTAGGTGAATGTCTGAGGCTTAAATGTGAGATACTGCCTCTGCATTATGTCTTTTTGGGCATTTCCTCCAGCATGGCGTTCCTGTTCATTTTTGGCCTTGTTTTTTCTTCTAATAGACTCTAAGTCCACTTCTACTCCTTCAACATGAGGCCATGGTACCACAGGTTTGAATCTGGCATCCCCAGGGGCCAATCCATTGCCTCCTCGGTTAGGCATAGGGTTATTGACATCTCTGTCTTCCTACACAAAAGGGAGGGGGGGATACACAATGAGTACAAGAAGGCAAAGCACTGCAGCAGAGTTCATGACACAAATTTTCATGTTGTTTTTAAGTTTTAAACCTGAGGCAAAACGAAACAGTTACAGCCATCATTAACCGAGATTTCCCATTAGAAGATACCTTTCAGGGTGAAAACATACCAAGCAGCAGGCTTTCTCCTCACCTTACTATTTCAAATACACAAATGAAACACATTTGTACTTCACGCTTTATAACCTAACTCTCTCTGTCAAAGTACTCTCAAGATTGTGTATTGTTAAGGGTGGGAGCAATGAGTTTCTAGGATGTTTGACTGAAACACTCAAAAACCTTGGGCAATAGTGGTAGTCACAGATATCTGTCTGATACATAATGAACATAACCTTTTGTCAACAATGCAGCCATATGGTGACAATAGTATTAAGTGGATGACATACGTTACTCAACAAGCTTCCTGCCCCGAATAGCACAGGAAAAGAGTAGTGTTGTGAACGCAGTAGTCCCAACTGATTAAACTCAGGAGTTCAGCTTAATTCAGAACTATGACAGAGGGAAAAACAAAACAAAATCTTTAATAATAACTATATCCAAGTCAGGTGTGTGTGCGTGCGTGCATGCGTGCGTGTGTGCGTGCATGTGTGTGTGTGTGTGTGTGTGTGTGTGTGTGTGTGTTTGGGTGCACAGCTAGCACTCTACCATTTGAGCTATGCCTCCAGTCTGGCTTTTGCAGGTGAATTGGAGACAAAAGTCTTGATGATCTATCTGCTTAGGCTGGCTTTGAACCACAAATTTGGGCTTTCAGATCTCAACCTCCTGAGTAGCTAGGATTCTAGATGTGTGCCACTGGTGCTTAGCTTCAGTGTGGGCTTTTCAGCCATACCCTATGCCTACCTAGTTTGCCTTATTTTAGAGATTGTACAGATAGAAAAACAGATCTTTAAGTAAAGGTATTCAACAAGAAATATTTTTCTACTTGGACAATCTTCATCCCTTCTGCAGGTCTCTCTATGCAGAAATCTTGAGTGCTTTTGCTTCTGAGGTACAATGCATTAAGCCAATATTATTCACAAAGCAGTGTTCCTCACTATTAGCATCTCCTCAGTGGATTTAAAAAATACTGAAGTCCGTGGCTCACTCTCAGATGCTATGATTTAATTGGACTTGGCATTTGGATTTTAAAAATCACCCCTGGTTCTAATAGGCATCTGAACCTGAGAACCATTAGCCTAAAGAGAGATCCATCTGCTATAATTAGACATGGGAGGGACAGAGTACACACAGCTGGGCAAGAAAGATGCCTGGCACACAGAGAACTGCAAAGCAGGCTGCTGGCATTCTGCTGTTTCAGTAAGAGGATAGGATTCTATAACCGAATCTTACAGGAACAACATCATGATGAGATGATTAGAATTGTCATCCATTTGATCAACATTTTTCTTACCATTAAAAGTGAAGTTTAAAACTTTGTTTTAAAAAATACGGAATAGGGCTGGGGGTGTGGCTCAAGTGGTAAATGTACCTGCCTAGCAAGTATGAGGCTGAGGTTCAAACCTCAGTATTTCCTTCCACTCCAAACAAGCATACAAAAGTAAAACTCTACATATATGTAGGTTGCTATCAACTGATTACAAATAAAAAGGAGGGCTGGGAAGGTGGCTCAGTGGTAGAGTGCTTGCCTTGCATGCATGAGGCCCTGGGTTCGATTCCTCAGCACCACAGAAGCAGAAAAAGTCAGAATTTGTGCTGTGGCTCAAGTGGTAGAGTGCTAGCCTTGAGCTGAAGTGCTGAGGGACAGCGCCGAGGCCCAGAGTTCAGGCCCCACGACCAACATTCTCTAATTTCCATTTTTCACATGAGCTCCAATGAATTGGTAAAACAAACAAGAACTGAGGGGAAGGAAATGGCTATGGAAGAATGGTTTTGAACAGATGTCAAAATCTGTAGCATAGCATCTCTACCCACTCAGTTATCCAATGTTCCATTGAAGGGAAATTGTATACAAGACTATAGGTATAATAGGTATAATATAGGTATATATAGGTACAAGAATAGGAATTACATGACTTCAAACTATCCAAATGGTGAAATATATATACTGGAGTTTAGGTTGGCCCGTGCTAATATAAAGATTGCAAATGTAAACTTTTCTCAAATTTGCCCACTTTTTTAAAGATTTATTTATTTTTTATTTTTTGTCAGTCGTTGGACCTGAACTCTGGGCCTGGGCGCTGTCGCTCAGCTCTTCAGCTCGAGGCTAGTGCTCTACCACTTGAGCCACAGTGCCTCTTCTGGCTTTTTCTGCTTCTGTGGTGCTGAGGAATCGAACCCAGGGCCTCATGCATGCAAGGCAAGCACTCTACCACTGAGCCACCTTCCCAGTTCCAAATTTACCCATTTAACAAGAGACATTTTAATAGATTCAAACCTCATGCTTATCTTCCTGTTAAAAGTAAGTGTTTTTTATCTCTTTTTTGACCTAAGGATCCCTCATCCAATCTTAAACTCGTGTGGTTCTTTGAGAAGTCTATCAGTTGTTCCTTTTCCAGTAGGGCTATTTTTCTCATTCTCTCTTGAACATGGTGACTGGTTTTATACAGCCCTTTCCCAAGCCACATCACAGTTCTGATCTCCAAAGTGTTTTCAGCCTATTTCCATTTATCTCCCTGGTACCTAAACTTAACATACCCTTTAAGCCTATTATTCACTCACACCACAGAACCGTTTTTGTTTACTATCCTCTCTCCTTCAGCAACCGGACAACTATCCACTCAACTTATGAAGTCAAAACCTGTGTTTCATCCTCAATTTCTAGTTTGGTTTTAATCTATGCTACTGACTCTAAACATGAAGTCCTGTTTGTTCTCACACTTGGGAGTTCCCGAATTTGACTGTTTCAGTTATCTTGACTTTCACTGCCTCTACTGAGCCACTCCCACTTCTAACAGCAATAATAGGAATGACTGTCAGCAAACGTCTCAATGCTCTACACGCATTAGCTTACTTAATTACCTAAGTCAGATGCTATGGTTATCCTCCACATAGAAAATTGGAAAATTACTCATAAACAGAATCAGTGGAGTCAATAATCTAAACACACACAGGCTGGCTCAGGCCCTCTGCACTTACCCAGTCTAACACATGCATCTATTGACTTCACTGTTTTTCCTATACGAGAGCTATGGGGACTGCTAACATTCAAACATGAACCATTAATTCTCCCTGCTTACAACACTCCAACAGATGCCCTCTGACCTCAGCAGAGTTTATATTCCTTAACAAGCTGACTTTCTACCCTCCAGCATTTAAGGAATGTCCCCATCATTCCTCAAGAGAACAGGAGTTACTTTTTCAGAAAGGATCAAGAACTAAACATTTTTGGCTTTAAAACCACAAGTTCTCTGTTGCAATTATTCAAGTTTGCCTCTGTAGTGTGAAAGCAGCCGGACAATACAATAATGAGTGGTAAAACTTCATATTCGTGGTAAAACTTTATATTCAAGCACATGTCATAAACTAGATAAAGGTCCCCAACCCCTGAACTAGACTGTATGTTCCGGGAAATGGTCAGAGTTATCTCTATGCACCATACATTCTCCATGCTTATCCCAACATATAACTACTCAGTAAACATTTACTGAATAAATGAGTGACTCCTAAGTCTTCTGCTTTGCTAGTAAGAGAGCTCCCTCTGAAAAGAAAAGGGAAACATACAGAATGGAGAAAATGAAGCGGGCAAGTCATGATTAGAACAAACAGACCCTTACTGGACATACATTATGAATTGTCCAGAGACATAACATTCTCTGCTCGGTGATCATGGTACTCTAATGATATACAGAGCACCAGAAAAATGGAATTTGCTCACTTCTTAGAGCTTGTATGCCATTAACTCTGAAGTCAGAAAGAACAAAGTACTGGAATTGTCTGTCTACCCCTGAGTCAATTAAGAATAATCATGTCAAATCTTAATGTTATATGCCTCAAAGAATAGCTATAAAGCCATGTCATACTCAACTCCCTTGAGAAGGAAAACTAAACACTCCCTTGTGAGAGTGAATGAGATTCTGTGACTCACAAGTACTATGATATTTTCATCATAAGTAACAGCTCATTTACTGTACAGAAAAATCATTCACTATTGAGTAGAAATAGAAAAGAGAATAGAAGATAATTTCTTTTTAAGACTGCTATATCTATAACAATCTTATGTGCCAAGGGATCATAATCACACAGTCCTATGAACTACAAACAGGGTCAGACTGGTCATTAGCCATCTTACAACTCCCAACCCTCGACCTCCAAATCCTTCTCATGAATGCCATTTTTTCAAAGCGGTCATGCCTGAGTAGAAATGATCTAAGTCCAAAAGAAGCTTTTCAAATGGTTTTTAGAACAAAATGATAGTACCTACAAGTTTGTTTGGGTTAGAAACCATAGATGTATCTGGAAAGACTTCAAATCATGCATATACTTATGATTTCTTGGTAGATTGCCACTTATCAAGAAAGTGGCAGAAATGGCCACTATTTGGTTATCAGTCTTTAGAACTACAGAATTTATAAGTATAATAAGATAAATATTCTATGATTAAAAATTTCCTTGGGGGGAGGGGACAAAACCCCACACTTAATTAGAAAAAAAAAATACCAGCATCCTTTCTCTGTGTGTACTTACTCGCCCAGAAGCAGAAGAAACAGGGACAAAAGGGAAAGGAGGGAGATTGTCAAAGTAGACATCACAGGAAATAGGGGTGCCTGCGGGCAGGGGTGGGGGCTGCTCAGATTCTCACAGTGGCAGGATGTAGCAGTGTAAGGTGCTCAGGCTGCAGTCCTTTTCTCTCTGCTTATCGACAGCTGGATTTTAAAGTAATCCATCTGACATTTTGTGCTGACCGGAGACACGAAGTCTTGCTCTTTTCTGCCTGCTGAGATTCGACTGCAGGTGAGCCGTGAGGCTTGCAGGGAGGCAAGCAGAGGTCAAGCCATTTTTCTGCCTAATCAGGGCTTTAAAGAGATAAACTAAAGGTTAAACAGAGAACTTCCCAGTCCTTGCATTTGTAAGATGCCACCCCTTATAGGCCAGGATTCTATTTCCATATATATTTTAAGACTCTTAAACTAGGAAGAGATTTCAGGCCGCTTCCCTGTGGCAATGCCTCGGTTAGCAACTTAGGACAGAACTGAAAAATGGAGAAAGTGTGTTTAGATAAGTAAATGTATGTAAATGTAAAAAAAAAAAAAGCTGTGAGCACTGCTTACTAAGATAAAGTATGACATTCTGAAAAGAAGAATTATCTGATGAAAGAAATTGACTGATTTATCACAGGTTCCTGTTGTGGCTATCTTTTTCCCCCCTGTTTTAAAAAATATGCTTTTTATTGTAAAGATACTGTGCAGAGGGGTTACAGTTACATGAGCAAGGTAATGAGTGCATTTCCTATCAAGCATTGTTGCCTCTTCCTTTGTTTTCCCCCTACCCTCCCTTCCCTCCCACCTCCACAACTACATCTCCCCCATCCCTGCCTAAATTGGAAAGTTCGTTTTTCAACATAGTGTCTTGTACAACTTATTGTTACAATGGGTCAACCTGTATCTATACTTAAGCATTTTGTTTTTTCCCTTCCCTTTTCCAAGCTAGAGAAGTATATATACAAGATGCAGGGCACCCACATCAAATACAGTGAAAACAGGGGTTATACCGTGGGAGAGGAACATACAAAGAAACAAAAAAAAATCACATGGTACATTATAAATACGTTAGGAACAATAGCAAGAAAGACAAACCACTTGTGTCCCTATCTTGGGGTTCATTTCGCTTAACATCATCTTATCTGGTCATATGTACATAGCTTTTGACCTTTCTGCTTGTCTCAGACATATACTAGTTACTACAAATAAGGGAAACCATGGGACCTATGTTTCTTTGGGTCTGGCTTACTTCACTTAATATAATATTTTCCACGTCTTCCCATTTTCTAACAAATGTTGACATCGCCCCATTTGTTTTTCCCTTTTTTTTTTTTTTATTGTGGGGCCTGAACTCTGGGCCTGGGCACTGTCCCTCAGCTCTTCAGCTCAAGACTAGCACTCTACCACTTGAGCCACAGTGCACTTCCGGCTTTTTCTGCTTATGTGGTGCTGAGGAATCGAACCCAGAGCTTCATGCATGCAAGGCAAGCACTCTACCACTGAGCCACCTTCCTAGTCCATTTCCCTTTTTTTGTTAAGTACCAGGCTGAGAAATAAACTAAGAGTTAACTAGACTGGAGGAAGCAGTATGGTTGACTCCACCTAAAGTAACTGCTCCACCCAAAGCAATCCAGCAACCCTAACACTTTAAGACTTTGAAGCAAGTTAACCAGACTTTGTACTATATTATAAGACAATAGAAGCAAATGTAATCCTTAGGACTGAAATGTTAAGGCTTTGCCTTCTGGAGAATTCTTGATTATATAATAGCTAGTTTTACCTCTTTTGTTTAATTTTTTAAGATTTCTGATACACAGGTGAAAATTCATGCTGCTTAGGCTGAAATTTTCTTAATAAAGACCCAGAAACACAACAAATCAAAGAAAGGTTGGACAAATGAGATTGCATTAAACTGCAGAGCTTCTGCATGGCAAAGGATATAGCTAGTAAAAATCAATAGAAAGCCCACAGACTGGGAGAAGATTTTCACTAGCTGTACAACAGAGAAAGGGTCTCATATCTAAAATATACTTATAACTCAAAAACTTAAATCCTCCAACAACAAGTCCTCAAAGAAACAACTGCCCCATTAATAAGTATCCCAAAGTCTTGAAAGACTTCTCTGAAGAAGAAATAAGAATGGCCAATAGACACATGAAGAAATGCTCAACTTCTCTGGCCATAAAAGAAATGCAAATCAAAAGAACATTGAGATTCCACCTCACCTCAGTTAGAATGGCTATAATCAAGAACTCTAATAACAACAGATGCTGAAGGGGATGTGGACAGAAGAGAACCCTACAGCACTGTTGGTGGGAGTGTAAACTTGTTCAACCACTCTGGAAAGCAGTATGGAGGGTCCTCAAAACACTGCACATAGAGCTCCCTATGATGCAGCAATCCCACTTCTGGGCATTTACCCCAATGATCACAAACAAGGCCATACTAAAGCTACCAGCACAACTATGTTTTGTTTTTTGTATTTTTGTCGGTCGTGGGGCTTGAACTCTGGGCCTGGGCACTGTCCCTCAGCTCTTCAGCTCAAGGCGAGCGCTCTACCACTTGAGCTATAGCGCCACTTCCAGTTTTCTGGTGGTTTATTGGAGATAGGAGTCTCATGGTCTCTCCTGCCCAGGCTGGCTTTGAACTGTGATCCTCAGATCTCAGCCTCCTGAGTAGCTAGGATTACAGGCGTGAGCCACCAGCGCCCGGCACATCTATGTTTATCACAGCATTATTCACCATAGATAGGATATGGAACCAACCCAGATGCCCTTCATCAGACAAATGGATCATGGATCAAGAAAATGTAGTGTGTGTGTATGTGTGTGTGTGTGTGTCAGTGTGTGTGTCAGTGTGTGTGTATACACACACACATACATATATATATATATAGATACACACACACATACATATACATACAATGGAATTCTATGCTTCCATCAGAAAGAATGACACTGCCCTGTTTGTTAGGAAATGCAAAGACTTGGAAAATCATATTAAGTGAAGTAAGCCAGACCCAAAGAAATATAGGTCCCATGGTTTCCCTTATTTGCAATAATTAGTATCTAAGATAATCTTATCAGATGAGCAGAAAACTCAAAAGCTGGGGCTGGGAAGGTGCCTCAGTGGTAGAGTGCTTCCCTTGCATGCATAAGGTCCTGGGTCCGAGTCCTCAGCACCACATAAGCAGGAAAAAAAAAGCCAGAAGTGGCGCTGTGGCTCAAGTGGTAGAGTGCTAGCCTTGAGCTGAGGGACAGCGCCCAGGCCCAGAGTTCAGGCCTCATGACCAGACCGCCCTCCCCCCGAAAAAAAACAAAGAAAGAAAGCTCAAAAGCTATGTACATATGACCATATAAGATGATGCTAAGTGAAATGAGCCCTAAGGTATGAACATAAGAGGTTTTTCTTTAATGTACTATGTGATTCTTTGTTGTTTCTTTTGTATGTTCTTCCTCCTATAGTATATCACTGGTGTCACTGTATTCGATTTTGGTACCTTACATCTTATATGTACACTTATCTAACTTGGATTGGGGAAGGGGACTATCAAAATGCTAAAACAGCTGGGTGCCGGTGGCTCACGCCTATAATCCTAGCTACTCAGAAGGCTGAGATTTGAAGATTGTGTTTCAAAGCCAGTCCAGGCAGGGAAGATCGTGAGACTCTTATCTCCAATAAACGACCAGAAAACCGGAAATGGCGCTATGGCTCAAGGGATAGAGTGCTAGCCTTGAGCTGAAGAGCTAAGGGACAGCACCCAGGCCCAGAGTTCAAGCCCCATGACAAACAACAACAACAAAAAAAATGCTGAAACAAGTACACAGCATGACCCTTTGCAACAATGATACTCACAAGGCACTATGTTGGAAATGAACCTTATGACTTTGTGTGTGTGGGGGGGGGATGGGGGCAGGTAGGGAAGGGAAAGTGGGAGAAAAACAAAGGAGGAGGTAACAATGCCCGACCAGAAATGTACTCATTACCTTACTGATGTAATTGTAACCTCTCAGTACAGAGTCTTTACAAGAAAATAAAATTGAAAAAAATAAAAAGTTCATGCTGCTTAATTATCTACTGAAAAGATTTTTACCAGACTTTTATGAAGGTATTTTGAACCAATTAAATGCCACCCATTTAACTACACACTCAAATTATAAAATACAATATATAATGTAGATATGTCCTGCACTACAGTGAATAATACAAGAAATTAAAGTTGTTTTCCCAAAATGTTGGCTATATCTCATTTTTGAATATTTATTGTTGTGAATAAAGGAAGATTCCACTAGATTGGGGTATCCTAATAGGTCTCATTGTACAACTAGCCAACCAATCTCAATTTTCATATATAGAATTTGGTATTCTTAAAACAGGTGCCCATCTGCAGTGACATGGTGATTTTCTAAAAATCCTGTGAATCCTACTGAATGACGTCAGTAAACTGCAGAATATCTAGGGATGACAAATTTTACATTTGGAGTTTTGTCCCATTTTGTAACAAAAATTTTGTACCTATCTCAATGATGAGATAAATTATGTCATTTGCCTGACTTTAGTGGGAAAATGAATTGCATCAAAATACTATATTCGCAGTTGGAAAATATCCAATTTTTTGACAATTAACTATTTTGAGTTATCTACAATCAATTAATAAAAGTTATATAAAATGATCTGCATTTTCCAACCTCTGGTCTAAACATCTTTTCTAGCCATGGTGCTCTAGAGACTGAACTTTCTTTTTAAAAAGAAGACAAAGGAATGAGCACAGTTTCTGCTGGACCCAGCAGGGTTATTATAAGACTCTAATATCAGTGAAAAACACTGATACCTTCCAAGTATTTCAAATCATATGCAAAACTAAAGGCTCACAATCCAATGTGTATATACAGAATATTGACATATCAGTTCTACAGGTTTTGCCTTTGGCTAATAATGACACACTGATGGGACCTGAGTTTTTAAGTAACCACTGTTCAAATTTCATGGCCATCTCTATTTCAAGTAGATCATTCTTCTATTCAGTTTTATTAATGCCTAATTTCCTTCATCCAGTTGAATATTGTGAGCTAATTTTGTGTATATATGTGGGGTGGTGGGTGGATATTTCTTCATTCAGGCTTTAAGAAAATCACTCTTCAATGGGCAAGAAATATTACATTTATTTTTCCAGAACCCAATCTTAATGGGCAAGTATAAATCTCTTAATAGGGTACATGTTTATTTAACATGTTACCAGTATAAATGGTTATATTAACAGAAAAAAAACAATTTTAAGTTTGATCTTTGAAACTCTAGATTATTCCACCGATTAGATGTCATTTGGAAATGAGAGAAGGCGCAGATACTAAACTCACTGCTCTGACTCAGAAGTGTACTGAACAATTTGAAACAGAATTTAAAATTTTGTTCATGTAAAGTAGGTCATCAAACTGATTAAAATTATAGTAAAATTAACTTTTTAAAAAGTCAAAACACTGCATGCATAGTTAACAGATACTAGAGTAAATTGCAGATTTCTTAGTAATATAAACTTTAAGTGCTCAACATATAAATTAAAATGATACCTAGAAGAAAGGAAAAATCCACCCCAAATCCTTCTTAGGATTAACTCTATACACTCTCATGTACTGCTCTATAAATATGAAATTCTCAATAAGTACCCAATAGTTCATATAAGCAACTTGAATTCAGGAGTCTGTTGCCAGAAACCTGGCATCCCTCTGTTCTGAGAACAATTTCTATCCTTCTCAGCCTGCATTGCTTCAGTCACTATGGATATGCTTCTGCTCTTTGAGGATCTAAGCATATTATGTGCCTGTTTGCCCCCAAGCACCTGCTGCATAATGGATACTTCTGTGCCTGTTTGTTCATGGACTGAGTAAATGGAGATCATTGAGCTGTGGCTCTTATGTTCTTACCTTGCCAAAATATAAAACTCAGTTTGCTCTAGTTGCTATATTTTTGGTTTTTAAGCTGGTATTTTGGGAATCCAAATGAGATAAGGAAAAGGCATTACTTCTCTACACATTTAAAATCTGAATAATCCTTTTTTTTTTCTTCCAAGTTTCAACTCTTGTTCAGATTTGGATACATCATGTCTGCAAGTGAAATTTGGTGCTTCACAGAGAATGAGTAAATCTGCTGATGTTAGTCCTAGTTTTCCAAGTCAATTTACCTTGCAAATAGCCTCCTGCTAAATTTGGTATTTGTCATAAACAGTAATAGGATAGAGATTCAAAATCAGACCAAAAAATAATAACCACCACAACAAAACACCACCAGGTAAATATTCAATGGAGAATAAATAAAAAGAAACAGGAAATTAAAGGATCAAAATATAGGTTCATTTTTACAACAGAAAAATAACAAACAGCAAATTGATTATCCTTTAAAAATACCTATATTCACAAAAGTTTAATTGGCCCACAACTAATCAAGAAGCCTATGAAACACATAAAATTAAAAATATTTATGAAACCCAAATTATTTTTCTTTCAGAAGCCTTATAAAACTCATGCATTAGTTCATGATATATGTCCGTGATTTTACATATACAATCATATACATGTCTGACATACACAGATATAGAGATACATATATGTATGTATGTGTTTTAAGAATCTTTTTTATCCTAAAAATTTAACATTAAGTCTTAGCTGGTTTAAACTGAATTTTAAGAGTAGGACATGAATCTCAAACAAATAATCAATATATCATTTTGTACTATATTTAGAAACATGATAAAAAGTTCTATTTGCTCATATTGATGTCACCATATCAGTGCTAAGAACATACACTGTCAGAGCAGAGCTATAACTTCAAAGCACACCAATACCATTTAAAAGCCCCATTTTCTTTTTTGTACCAGTCCTGGGGCTTGGACTCAGGGCCTGGGGCTGTCCCTAAGCTTTTTGCTCAAGGCTAGTGCTCTACCACTTGAGCCACAGCTCTACCCACCAACTTTTTGGTGGTGAATTAGAGACATGAGTCTCATGGACTCTATTGCCTTGGCTGGCTTCAAACTAAGATCCTCAGATCTCAGCTTTCTGGGTAGCTAGGACTACAGATGTGAGATGTGAGCTTCTATAATTCTTCATAGGAAGAAATCATAAATGGCTACAGTGGGTAGATTTGAACTTTCCATATTTGGGACATAAGCAATTCCTGAACTAAAAAAAAAAAGCTCCAAAGTAGAATTTTCATTATATAGATAATAAACAATATAACATAATATATTTTAATGAAGTTGTTAATACTTTATAGTAAATGTTACCAACTTATTCCTACATAATGACCTGTCTAAAACTAAGAAAGGTATCAGGAAAGTGTAAGGAGGTGGGGGGGGGGGATGAAAGCACAGCAATGTTAGATTGCAAATAAAATCTGTGAAGATTTTAAAATGCATGTATAATTTATTCATGAGTACTTATGTATGCACATGATGAGAGGAAATATACATTTAAAAACCAAATAGTTTAGAAGGATAAGAAGAAATTAACCCTGCTTCAAAGGAACAATCACAGATTTCATCAGGTAGAGAAAGGATGGAGTATGTAAAGGCTGAATTGATTGAAAATGAGGTCAAATCTGCTTCTCTTCTGCCCACTCACACAATGTTTTGAAACTTTGTGTCAGCTTGTGCCAATCAACATAATTTTTCTTATCTAGAAGAGCTAAGGAAATCTCTTTTCTCCTTTTTCTACATAGTCTTTGAAATGTTTTAAGAGAATTCTCAACATCAATACCTTGAGATCATACAGTTTTAACTTTTCTGTTGTTTTTAAAGCTGGAGAAGTGCTTATTCAGTCCTGTTCTTTGATTCTTGTTTCCAACATAACAATGCATTTTACAATTTAATATCAACTAGAGGCAAGCGGACAGTTTAAATCTTAATCCTTCCACACATCTGGCAAACCCAGTGGAACCCCATAATGATTTCCAATCTTCTGGGAAGTAGTACAGGACCATTATGTCACCAACAGAATCATCAATAATTCTTAGGACATTAAGGAAAACATTTTACTGAGTGCAGGCAGAAAGAAGTCAAATGTGGTACTGGTGTTGGCAAAGAATGTTTAATACCCTCCTGAAAGCCAAAAGCACAGTGTCCTATTATCCCTCTAGGGAAGAAATTCAAGAATGCACACAGCACTCCCACATGAAGTGTTACTACTTTCTGCAGCTGGAAATGCATAAAACAGCTTTTCCTCTAGTGTTTTCTTGCTTTGCCTGAAGCCTGGCTTTCATAACAGCTCATAAAAAAGTATAGCAATGTGGAACTTTACAACACATACATTTTGACTAGTATTAAAAATATCTCTCTTGCAGATATATATGGATATATATATATATATATATATATATATATATATCCAAGAAAGAAAATACTGCAAAGTTTTCCTAATAGGTATCACTTGGAGGCACAGACCCATCATTTTAGTACCATGTTATGACTAGAAAACTATCCTCAAAAGGATGTGACAACATAACAATTATGTGAGACAGAAAAATATCTGAAGAGTGGATCAAGGTTATTTATACAAAAAACTTCTTCACATTTTATTTTTCAACAAATAGCAAACCTCATCTCTAGAGGGAATGCTTCTCCAGCAAAACTCTATGTATTATTTCTCACCTAGGCTAGTGTTTTATGCATCTTTGAGATAAAGGAACTGTCCTTTTAGTCATCTGCATATTTTCTACAGGTCTAATATATGTTCCTTGGATAGTCTACCTGAGAAATCCATACTTAAGCCATGTTTGAAAACAGTAGGGGCTACCCAAACACACAGATGGTAGATAAGAAGGTATGGGTGGAAGGGATGTTCTTAGGACAAGACAAAGCACAATGGTATAAGAACACAGAATATTCTGGAATTGCTTGCTATTTACAACTGGGGACATTTGAGTAGGTGGCAGGAGATGAGACATTACTGGTAGTTTCTCAGAGGGGTTTTTAAGAACTGCCAAAAAAGGTTCCGACTTCATCCTTGGATACTAGAGAGGAGTGCATGTCATCAGAAAGTTGAATTTTGGGGAATGAAGGCTCTGGTGGAGCAAATGAATGGAACAAGTAGCTAAGATTCTTTCAGAGGTATTTTATTCAAAGATAGAAATAAAATGTGCATGAATTTCAAGAGTGGTCAACAGTGCTAAGAAAAATGTAGGCATGGTGTTAAATTAGTAAGAATTTTAAAGAAGCTACACGAGAATTAAATTAGCCACAGATCTGCCGGGCTACTCACTAACCAGTTTTATGATACACAGAAGAATGCAGCTAAAGAAGTCTTAAGGACTCTTTATGATTATCTTCTACTCAGCTGTAATTGAAACTAGCATACTGTTTTATGTCATCTAGAGTATAAGAGAAGTTTTTGTGATCATCTTGTTCTGCACTAGACATTCCTTGAACTGAAATGTCTATCTGATAGAATAATAAATGTGTACCAAGTAGCTACTGTGTACCAGGTTACAAGTACAACATAACTGCTCTTGTGGGGAAGACAGGTAAACAACCACGTAAACATGCTGTTGAATAATCTCTTAAGGAGGTTAACTAATTTAGAAAATTTGCAGCAGCTTTCTTGAGAAGAGCAGAGAGCGGAAGGCAAGGAAGGAAGGGAAGGAGAGGGAGAGGGGAAAAAGGAAGGGAGGAGAGAATCCCAGGTACGCCACAGTGTTTGTAGCAAGGACAAAAAATGGCAGGTTAAGTAGGACAAAATGTGGTTAGACTACCAAGAGTGAGAGGCCCTGATGCCAGCAGAGGCGGAGGTTGATAGACAGGAGACAGACCAACCAGGGTCTGGTGTCCATGGTAACCAAGTTTGGTCTCATTCCTGTTCTAGTGCTTGAATTCATCCTCATTTACCTTACTTGCTCAGAATTGGTGCTCTATGACTTCAGCCACAATTCCATTATTCTAAGAGCAACAGAAAGTATATAATAGTTTTTCAGCACATACTGAAAGAAGCCTCTATCTGAAGCACGAGACAACAAGCTGGAAGGAAGCCATGAGGAGAATCAATCAGGAAACAGTAGTAGTCAGGATGAGCATCTTGGTGGTGGTAGAAAAAAAATTCAGTAGGAAGCAAAATGGACAGGTTTGATGATGGATAGGACATATGAGGTGAAGGAAACGGAGTTGACAAGAATAAAGTTCCAAGAGTTCTAACCTGTACAAACAGATGCTTTTCACTACTAGAGGAAACACTGAAAAATATCAGCATTGAGGATAATGGCTTCCTTTTGGGAGATGCTGGTTTGAAGTGCTTCCAAAATTCAAGAAGAGAAGGAAATGGGATCTACATCTTAGAAAAGAAGTCTGGACTAGGGAATATAAATTTGGTGACATCTTTACGTAAATGTCAGGTAAAACATGACATGTGGACTTGCCTCAAACAAGAGGAGAGATTATAAAGTGAGATCAGGAGAGGGCCTAGGACCCCTCCTTAAGAAATCCCTTCAAAGATGTAGTGAAGGAAATAGGGGATGGGTTCAGGACATAGGAAGAAAACCGAGATCCAAGCCCGTCTGTTCAGAATGGAGGGAAGAGTCAGCAAGCAGTGCTCAATGCTGTTTAGAAGCCAAGCAGAATGAGTAATGCATTTGGTACTTTGAAGCTGAGGTGAGAACTTCAGCCAAGGGCTCTCAGTGGTGTAATGGTATCAGGAGCTCAGTGGAACGGGTGAAGATATGCAATTAGGAGGTTTGGAAATGGTGAAGGCCAGAGTGAATAACGTAAGTGAAAAAGTCTGCCTGTTAAGGGAAGGGTAGAGAGGAAAATCATACCTGAAGGAAAGATGAGATGGAGGGACAAGTTTTGGGTTGGCTTATTTTTCAATAGAAAAGACAGGCATTTTTTTTTAAAAAAAAGTAAAGGCAAAGGAGAGATATTAAAAATGCACATGAGAAAAGGGTATTCAAGATCAGAAAGTTCTTGAGGAACTTCTGGAAGGGACGGGAGCCAAAGCAGCGAGTCTGCTGTAATGGAAAGGATGAAATAGGTACATTTTTCTCCTTTGGGTTCAAGCCCTCCCCACTGCTGAGCTAGTGTACCAGCTTCTCCTGCTTAATCTGGCTATTCTCTGTCCTTCACTCAAACCAGCCCAGGGCCTATTAGTCAGTCCTGCCCTAGCAGTACATAAACATGGGCAGCCTGGCCTATGTACTGACCTCAGCCCACTACACTTCCTGTTTCTTCCTCTTTTTTTTCCAGGTTCTCTTCCAATTCCAATGACAGATTCAGCCTCTACTACCTGCCCTAGATCCAGCGGTATTTTTTTTTTTTCTTCTCATGAATTTGTACTCAACATTCTCTAATTCCCTAACTGGTCTAGATGTTTTTTGCTTTTCCTTCCTCCAGACTTACAGCTCAATTTTGCTTCTTTTGTACCTGAAGAGTTTCTTTTCTGTATCATCTCCTACTTAAATGTTCTGCCATTTCTATTGCCCTTATTTCTCCTCCTAAATATACAGAGGAATACCTGCTCTGCAGGAAACATAATGATTTCTGCCCTACAAAGGAGAACTCCTGCTTCTAATGGAGAGTCTGCTTGTATGTTTATAGACAGGCTGGAAGAAGTAATGCAAAGCTTGATTTAAAAAAAATAATGAGCAGGAGGGTTAAATATGTTATACTCCAATCCTCATAACTATTTGGTTATAATTACAGTTAAGTTATAGCTTCCTTAACTGAAGGAAGTTGAATATGAGAGAGGGTTAATACAATTCTAATTAGCGGTTAGTAAGTGACTGATCTGGGATTTGAACCCTTGTCTGTGTGTCTACTAATCCCCAGCTTTTGGTAACAATGCAAACCATTTAAAAAAGACTACTCAATGATGATTTCTACTTTCTAGGAACTGAGAAAATTGTAAGACAATTAATTTTAAAAGCCTCTAAACTGTACATTTAGCAAAGCCTCTAATATGTCTTTATTCTGTTTTTTTTTTTTAATCATGTAACAAAGCCTGTTTGGCAATCACTTTTACAAAGAAATAGCCAATTCTGACTTTCTGTACAATGAGATCTGCCTTGTCAAACGCTTTTTTGCTCCTCCAATGTGTTAGGTTATAATTTCTCTTGTCAGCATGTGAAAGATGAGGGAAATTATTTTGCACAAAGAATTAAATCAGCCTCTTTCAAAAGCAAGGACCAAGGCGGTGTGATTTTTTTTTTTTTGTACTATGTTAAGTTGACCATTCTGACACACTACTGTGAATTTTGAGCTGTCCACACTACCACTAATGAATACTCTTGCTTTTTATAATGGTCAAAAAAGATTGCCGTCACTGTGGAATAAAACCAAAATTTTCATAGTCAAGCTCATGCCTATGGATTCCTTAATATTTATTGTGACCCAAAACATATCAAATCCTTGCTTCCATAAAGATGAGTGAAGATCATGTCATTATCATGTAGGAATTTGGCATGCTTCTTAGGACATGGTAACTATACACAATGTCAGAGTTCCCTTTGTTCTTCTTTCCACATTGTAAATGCTATCAATCTGCAGTTTAGTACAAAACAAATAAGGAGGCTAACATTGAATGACAAGGCCACTACTAAGCCTGTAGAGGGTAGTGTCCCAAGACAGTGTCTGCAGAAAATAACTCAGGATGTCATCCTAATTAAATCACTGATTTATCATGAAGTAAGTAGAATATACTCTTACTACAACATTAGAAAATACGCTGCAGTTAACCTGAAGTTAATTTCCCATTTCTTTCTACTTCTTAGTCTTGCTAACTACCTTTTAGACGTTGGAAAGTAGTATTTCGGTTGTATTGTGACAATGTTCAGTATCCTTAGACTTATTTCTAGAACACCTTAAATACAAGGCTTATTTCTAGAACACCTTAAATACAATTACAGTGGTCAGGTAAAGGAAATGTTTGACACTTTAAGAGAAGGAAACATAGCAGCTGCTGAGTGCTAAGAAGTGATTTTGTCAATTAGCTCAAAGACCAATCAATCACATCTGCGTAAATTCAGCTATTTGAGACATCCCAACCTGGCAGCTGATCTCGTTCAGCTGCTACAACCGAAACCCAATATCCTTTTTCAATCAAAGGGGAAAGTCTGGAAAATAGTATCAATAATAAATGGGATGGCTAAATTTAATCCAATACTTCAGATTTCCTTTTTCATAACCACTTGATGAACTTGAAAAGGTTTGTTTTTTTTTTACTAAGAAAGTTAAAAATTATTGTAAAGGTGATGTACAGAGGGGTTACAGTTACCTAAGTCAGATAATGAGTACATTTCTTTTTTGAATAGTGTCACCTCTTCCCTCATTTTCTCCCAGTTTTTTTCTCTCCCCTACAAGTTAGATAGTTCATTCTCAACATAGTGTCCAGTGAGTATAAAAAAAGGGTTTATTTTTTCTTTTACCTGGTAGAGGCAAGCAACACATGTATTCTCACACCTCTGAATGAATGGTAGAACAGTTACATACTGGGAGCAGTCTGCCAATTTGTCATTCAGACAAGGCCAAAGTTAAAACAGACGCCTTCGGCTTAACAGGCAGAACAAAATATGGTAAAGCAAAGAGATTACATTATTAGGTGCTGAATTTTAATGCGTACAGAAGTTACTGGTTAAAAAACAAAACACTACAGATGTTGAAAGTATTTCAAGAGACTCCAATAAAAAGGCCAGATAAATCCCTAAAGTAAGAAGACGTCAAATGGCAACTCTATATCATGTGTCTGACCTAATTCGAGAGAAAATGTGGGCATTTGGTTTTTCTGGGTACTTAACCCCACACACAAGGGACAAGGTGCACCGGGGCGGAGGAAGATGGTTCATGAGGGCACCATGTTTCAGCCCTCACCTCCACTGTTCCAGATGAACAGGTGGGTAACAGGGAAACCAGCAGGTGACAGTGCTACGGTCCCCGAGTTCGTAGAGAAGACAGCCTGTTGAGACAGGTACCTTTCCCCATCAGATCACCTTGGGATGAAAGATGGATCCTGAATGTCCGAGAATGTGTTTTCAAACAGAGAGGAAGCTGAAACGTGGTAGGACTGTCTCTTCACCGACCTGTGTTGAGAAGTTTCTCAAGCTGAGTAATGAAAGTAAAGCAGGGTCAACAGTGGGAGAATGGATTTGAGATGTTACCTCCAATCATGACCTTCCATCTCTGCTCTACCTGGGATTACAACAGTGTACTACCACAGCAGGTCCATAAGCTTACATTGCTTACACCTCCATTCTTTGACAAGAAAAGGAGGGCCAACAGGTGGGAAAGAATCTTTGCCAAGATTCTGTTTTGGAGAAATTATAGCAATGTTATTAGAGATGTAGTGGACGTTGTGATGACCCCTTCAGAGGACTGAAGGACTTTGTTTTTCTTTGCTTCAAAGGCCAGCATTAGCAGTCTCTGCTGTCAGCCCTTTTTGAAGATTGTCTCTACTGAGAGACTGCTGGAATGGGGCAGGGACAAGAATTCCAATAGTTGGGCACCCACATCTCCATCTCAATCTGATTCCTAGGAATGCAATCTGTGATGGAGAATAACTTGTATTCTCCCTGAAAACCAGATCAATAAACAGAACTCCAGTATTTAACTCAATTTTTGCACCTATAAACCTTTACTGCAAGGATTAAATGAGGTAATAATATTTTTTAAAATGTATTTTGTGCCTAGCAACATTAAATATGCAATAAATGTTAATCCATTGTTAAATAAATCCAAAAGTGCTATTAAAAACAGGATTGCTATTTAAAATCCTCTGAGGAACTTTAAGGAAGATGTCATGGATAATGGAGTCTGGAAAATATGAAAAGTTCTTATTCATGTTAGTGGCAGCCCCGTGCTGTCTCCCTGCAGATTTCTGACTTCTCTTTTTGTTTTCCAAACCTTTCCCATTCTGTTATGCTTTTCAACCATTGCCAGTTATTCAATAATTACATTTTATGATGATTATAAAAATATGGTAGGAGAAAAGAAGGTGTAGCCAGAAGCTATAGTCAAAAGCAAAACAGATTTCACACATTCTAGCAGGTCTGTGATTGGCTGGGGCAGGATAGCACAGACTTATTATTTAAAGAATAAACAAGCTGACATTTCTGCTAACACTACTGTCTCCCTCAAGATTTTGATTCACAAGTTTTGGGAGACGCTGGCATAGGTATTTGTATTTTTTTTAACTCCTAAGTAGAAAATAAATCAGAAAAAAATCTTAAGCTTTATTCAGAGTTCTATTCTTAGCATAATAATATCAATATTGTAGTCTTAAACTATGTATGAAGTATAACCAAGTCATTAAGAAGTCAAATTTTCAATATGAGCTACAAAGATGATAAAAATTAGAAACATCAACTTATGATAAAAAGCCATAAAAAATTATTTCCTGGCTCTGTCAACTGAAAAGGCCTAAACAAAAAGCAAGCAAGGGCTGGGAAGGTGGCTCAGTGGTTAAAGCGCTTGCCTTGCATGCCTGAGGCCCTGGGTTCGATTCCTCAGCACCACATAAGCAAAAACAAAAAGCCGGAAATGGCGCTGTGGCTCAAGTGGTAGAGCACTAGTCTTGAGCTGAAGAGCTGAGGGACAGTGCCCAGGCCCAGAGTTCAGGCCCCATGACTGGACCCCAAAAAAAAAAAAAAAGCAAGCAAGCCTAACACTTATGATTAAGTACCATATTTCCACTAAATGGGAGAAATTGAAGAAAATTTCGGTCTAAGCAGAAAATTATAATGCAAGCAAATTTGGTTGAGTCACAAAGAAAGGTGACACTGATAAAACAATGGGATAAATTTGATTTGGTGACATCTCAAAACATAAAGAAGAGTTTGAGCATTTACCTGACTCTTTAGAATGAATTACAGTGCATCCATGTTGATGAGGAAATACTCATTTTCACAGAAATATGTCAGCTAACCTATGTAGAAATAAGGCCCAATGAAAGAAGGATGTAGATTTATTTTTATTTTTTGTAATCTGGAAGAGAAAAAAAATCAACAATGAAAACACCCGTTTTTGAAGAGGTAATTTGGCTTGTCAAATTTTGTAGTAAGAAGGCTTCATTTATTGAGAAAAGTGAAATAAAGGAATTCCTAAAGAAAACAACTAGTTCCTTAAAATACAATGATATTTCCATTGCTAAATACAAGATATTTTACATTTACAGAACGAGAGGTATTCTGGTCAGCTTCTTAAAGCAAAGTGAAATAATTAAAAATAACTACCACTTTATTCACTCCAAGTTTGTTAGAACAAGACAGGCAAGATACATGTTAAAAAGGGACTGTACAGAAACAAATGTCGCTCATTTTCTCTTATAGGTGAAAGTTGGATGTGAAATGCATCCATGTGTGACAAATTACCCAGGACCCTACACATCTGCACACAAACAGCGGGACTAAAGGAGGATACCCCTAGGGGAGCAGCCCAAGGCAGGACTCCTCAGAACATATAAAATACTTCTTATTGAAACAAATTCCAGGAAATGGAAATGTGAGTCTGGTTGGTGGTGATGTTGTTTTTGTTTTAATGCTTGTTCTTTTTTCTGTCTTTTGGGGCTGGGGGGCGAGCACAAAAAGTGAGGGGAGAAATGAGGAACTGAACGCAGTCACGGTACTATGTAACTTGTGGGCAGGGATGGGAGGAGGAATCTCGGGGATAGTGAAGAGTTAACATGGTCAAAAAAAAGAAAGAAAGAAATGAACTCATTACCTGACTTATGAGAAAGTAACTCTTCTGGTACAACACCTTAGTAATAACAATTACATATTTTTTTTTTTAATGGGAGTGGAGAAGTTTAATGTGCTGAAGCATAATGAATGGAATGCTAGGCAACACGAGGAGATTGAGACTTCTGATGATTACAGTAAGTATGACTGGCTCTCGTTCTCAACCTCCCTCATCAGGTAACTCCAAAGGGCTCATTTTTTTTTTTTTTTTATTAAAACACAGCGATTGCTTGTCCTTAAGAAGCTCCACCTAAGTCCAAGTGGCTTGTGGAGCAGAAGTGCTGAGGCTAGGTTGTGCTTTAAGAAAGGTTTCCTGCTGTGAAAGAAAAAAACTGAACTACTATTGCCAAAAAAGAAAAGAGAGAGATTCAGAGCCAGGAACAGATTTTCACCAGCAACAAAGGATTACCATGTCCTTCGCAGCCATGTTATTATTGATGGAGGCTAATGATTAGCAGAGGATTGATCTCAGCCCAAAGTAGGAGGCATAAATCATCCTTTCTAGCCTAGTATTCCATTAATTAGGTACACAATTTTAGGGAAACAGCCGTTAACTCACTGGTAAAATCAGGACCATGGTAAAGTGGCCACGCTCACAGAGCTGCGAAAGAGGACCAGGGAGACACAGGTGGGACAGACTGCTCCATCCCAAAGTCATTGATTAAGAAGGAATAGGTGTGGTTTAAGATTCCAAAGAAGTGTTAAGAACGTGTCTTAACACTGTTTCAAACTCATAACTGTAAGGTTTTAGGTGAGAAAAGGACCATACAGAGAAGGATAAAAAGATAGACAGGAACGTTTATTGGGTTATTGGGGTATGTTCCTGGGTGAACTCCCTGGCCAGGTTCAGAGAGGTCGCACTGTGTTTAGTTGCAGCAGAGCTTTTATAGGCAGGGTAAAAGCAGAACCTGTAGTGAGCGGGGACTTGCAGCATGCAGCCTGTTTTGCCAGTTCGAATGGTTTTAGGCCAGCGCACTAGAAGAATGGTTGACTGGATGGTGTTTTTGATAGGGGTGTGATCTTTCTCAGCAGCCTGTTTTTCCTCAGTGGCCTGAAATTTTTCCCCACTGCCTACTTCCTGCAGTAGCCTGATACTCTGTGTGTGTGTGTGTGTGTGTGTGTGTGTGTGTGTGTGTGTGTGTGTGTGTGTGTGTGTTACTGTCACCATGGTGGGGTGGGCACAGGAAGAAAAAGTCAACACCGAGAGACAACAAAGCATCTGAGAGCTTGTTCTGTCTGTTGACTCGAATTCAGATGTGTGTCTGAATTGTATGCTTGAATTTGAGCCTTTCCTCTTTTTTCTAGTTTATTAATCTTATTGATTCCTATGGATTTGCTTCTGTTATAGCATACAGAAGAAGGGAAAAATTAAAATTAAAAATAAATAAACCAAGGGCTGGGAAGGTGGCTCAGTGGTAGAGCGCTGGCCTTGCATGTATGAGGCCCTGGGTTCGATTCCTCAGCACCACAGAAGCAAAAAGAAAAAAGCTGGAAGTGGTGCTGTGGCTCAAGTGGTAGAGCACTCGCCTTGAGCTGAAGAGCTGAGGGACAGCGCCCAGGCCCAGAGTTCAGGCCCACCACCAGACCCCCCCCCCCAAAAAAAAACCACACATTCCAGGTTAGTAGGGCAGGCAGCTTGGGGAGACCGACTATGAAACCCAAGTTGGTGGTTCCTTTATGAGTCATACTAAAATTTTACATTAATCTTTCACTAGATCTGTCTCCGTGAACAGCAGGAATTAAGAGTGGGTGGCGCTGAACAAACCTGAATGCTCTACCTCTGAGGTAACTGCAATGAAGACAACCTTTGCCTCCGTGATGCAGTCTTCATACAACAAACAGCTCAGCCACATCTGAGAGCTGACTGGAAAACTGGTGCTACTGGCCTTTTAGCTTTTCCAAACAAAGGGGAAAACACTTCAGGTGGTAACTTTTTCATCGTTGGTATTACTGAAGTATTAAAGTTCACAATAAATCAAATGTTAAATTATCTTCAAGTCTTCTAAGTCTGGGGCCTGGGGTGTAACAGCGCTAGAGCACTTGGCTGGCATACCGGAGGGTATGTCATCCCTAGCAACCAAAGAAAGAAGAAGGAATCTTCTGAGTGGAGCAACTGCAGTTTTAGAATGTAGTTTTAACTATTGTTAATTTTATAATTCACTTCAAGTTAGTCTCTTAAAACAACAACAACAACAACAACAACTCAGCTGGCACCGGTGGCTCACGCCTGTCATCTCAGCTACTTAGGAGGCTGAGATCTGAGGATTGCGGTTCAAAGCTAGCAGGGCCAGAAAAGTCCATGAGACTCTTATCTCCAAATAACCGCCAGAAAACCGGAAGTGGTGCTGTGGCTCAAGTGGTCCAGGGCTGGCCTTGAGCTGAAGAGCTGAGGGACAGCGCCCAGGACCTGTTCAAGCCCCATGACTGACCAAAACAAACAAACAAACAAAAAACAACTCTCTAGTCAAGTGCTGGTGGCTCCTGCCTGTAATCCTAGCTACTGAGACTGAGATTTGAGAATTGCAGTTCAAAACCAGCCTGGGTAGGAAAGTCTGTGAAAGTCTGAGCTCCAATTAATTACCAAAAAGCTGTTAGTGATACCTATGGCTAGCTTGAGCAAAAAAAAAAAAAAAAAAAAAA
>NW_012267220.1:7724130-7730245 GCF_000151885.1 Dipodomys ordii | reverse complement strand
AAAAAAAAAAAAAAAAAAAAAAAGCTCAGGGACAGTGCCTAGGCTCTTAGTTTAAGATCAGGCCTGGCACAAAAATAAACAAGCAACCTCATCTATTAATTAGTTTCTCACCTAAAATACATCTCTGTACTAATAGGATCATTATTTTTTTGGAAAATTTCACCTTAGTGTTGGCTATGTATTTTATTGTGTTGACTTTCATTCCCGAGTGAGAGAATAATTTGATAAAGGAAGGAGTTATTCTTGTCTTTTTGCTGCCATATCCGAATCACCTAGCAGATCTTCTGGAAGACAGACTATTGATGATAATACATAAAATACAAAACAACTGAAACGAGCGGGCATGGGTGGCTGGTGGCTGCTGGATGACGGGAACTATGACCCATTTATCATCACATGCTGAGCATCCAGCAAAGAAGAGACGTGCATATTACAAACAGCATGGGGCCAGGCTCCTTGAATAAAATAAATGAGTGACTTAATCACTGGAAACAATGGGCAACTGCCCGCACCAAAAAGAATACATATGCTTACCACTCAACTTAAGACACCGTAATATTTGACCTAAAATGACACAGAAATTTTATTTTACTTTTGCTCTTTGTCCAAGACACTACCATTTCTTTTATAACCATTGCGGTATGACTAGTAATGCTAAAAACCTAAAAAACCTAAGGAAATGTAAATGGGTGAGAAAGTTGTACAGTTGTTCCTTTTAAAGTGTGTAGACACACTTTCCTTCAGCCTTCTATATCTTCCTCAGTGGTCACTGAGAAACCTAAGCAACTCCATTTTACTTAAGACCCCATCTCAGTTCTGCGACTCAACTCATGACCCACTTCAGCCCCAATGCCAAGAATTTATAACAGAAAGCCATGCACAAACAATTCTTGGAGCCATAGATGGTACTTGCTTAAGGCAGGTGTTAACCCCCCAGTGACTTTGCCCCTGAGTGACCTAGGGCTAAGAGTTTCAGTTAAAACCATATAATGTTCAGACCAACCGGTTCTTCAGAGCCCAGGGTGAAACATGCCATGCATACTGTTGGTCCAGGTGTGACTCATAACCATTTGTGGTCAAGCTATGGACCAACGATATTTTTCTGTAAAGGTCAGCCAATCATATTTGCTTGCTCTAAATGTTAACCAATCATGTAATTTTTTATGTAGAAGTTCCTTAAAGTTGTTTGTTCAATACTATAAGAACTGTACTGATTCTATGCTTGGGGTCTCTTAGTGTCACCGGTTACCGAGTGCGCGGAGGACCAAGCTTGAGCTTGCAATAAATGACTTTTTGCTGTTTGCATTGATCGTGGTCTCTGGTGGTCTATGAGGGGGCATCCGAAAACGGGGTACTTCAGTCACTACTGAGAGCTGTTCCCATAGTAAAGGAAAGAAAAATAAGGGAGAGGGGAGAGTTCTAAGGTAGGTGTGATACTTTCTTGTTTTCTATAATCAAAACAAAACAAAATACCTCTCAAATTTAACAGCTCTTTAACTTTTCAGAACTGAATAAACTTCATTATAACAGTTACTAGAAGAAGACCATTTTACCCACTATCAAATTCCAACCAATTCTCTTCTCAGCTTGGGGGCAATTGAATAAGAATCATTTAAAAAAAAATATCAGGAACAAGCTGGGCACAGGTGGCTTATACCTGTAATCCTAGCTACTCAGGAGGCTGAAATCTGAGGATTGTGGTTCAAAGCCAGCAGAACGTCCCCATGAGATGCTTAACTCCAATTAACCACTCAAAAAATCAGAAGTGCCACTGTGGCTCCAAGTGGTACAGCACTAGCCTTGAGCAAAAGAGCTTAGGGACAGTGCCCAGGCCGAGTTAAAGCCCCATGACTGGCTTCCCCCGACCTGCCCCAAAAGTCAGAAACGATTTTTTTGTCCACAAATGGCTTCCACAGAAAACCAAGTCTTTGTATTATCATGTATAGCCACATCTTTCTACTATCATTTATACTTCCAAATAAATTCTCCTAAGCCTAATAAATAGTATATGATATTAGAATCAAATCTACTTTTCTACCCAGTCTCTGGGCAGTCAAAAGAAAATTCAATGAACTGATTAAGTTAGAAAAATTAAAGTTATTAGGAAATCCAACCAGAGAATTCCACGAGTCTGATGGCTTTTTGATTGTAGTTCATAAACAACTGTCATGGCCCTAAGCATTACTTTGCTGTTGTTAAGAGATAGTATATTAAAACAGGTATAATCTTTTATAAGAAAAGTTCTGATTTTATCAAGCCACCCTTAATAACCAGCAAAGTGAAGGTAGCCTTGGAAAATATCTTGGACTGCCAAATCTGCATAGAAGTTAGACATATATTAAATTTTGCCCTTACTTCATGTTTTAAAAAGTACATAGGGGCTAGGAAGGTGGCTCAGTGGTAGAGCGCTAGCCTTGAGCTGAAGAGCTGAGGGACAGCGCCCAGGCCCAGAGTTCAGGCCCCACGACCGGACCAAAAAAAGAAAAAAAAAAGTACATAGGGACAAATTTGGGTATGAAAGTTTGAGGAAGATTACAAATGGCAAAGCTACCTCCTATCACTTTGGCATAAAAACGTAGAAGACTCAAACTTTTACATTTTCACCCAATCCAGACTTTAAATCCAATTTAAATTCATTTAATTAAAAAGGGTGTTTAAGATTATTTTTGATAGAAAATTATTTCAAAAGTGCAATATAAAATATACTTAAAAATAATATACTTTTTGCTTCGACCATATACTCCATTGGATATAAAAATATACCAGATAGCAATAGAAGAAATGAAAGCTTGTTATTGCCAAATGCAATGGAAATTCTATTTTTTTCATTAAAATATACAGGATACCCAATTTCATATTTTGAATTTTTTCCTTATGGTTATAGGTAACTACTCTCAAGCTAGCCTTACTATCAACCCTGTCTTCACTTGAGCAGGGTCACATAAGAAAGACTTGATCTATGACCATGGAGCTAACGAAACTAAACTATACAAGTATGAAGCCTACAAATTTATGAGTTTTTTTTTTAATGGGACAATTCTCTGGTTAACTGAGCTAAATGACTATGGACTTCTTTTAATTCCTCAGAGTAGATGTTTGATATATATGAAAATGTGGCTAAAAATGAGAACCAAGTTTTTCATAGATTAAATTCCTTAAGCTATAGGAATATATATATATATATTATATATATATATATACTATATATATAATACAAGATCACAAGTTGGATGCTGGTTGCTCATGTCTGCAAACCTAACTCCATTGGAAGTCTGCAAATGGAAAGACCACTCAATGTTCTAGGCCAGCCCAGGCAGGAAAGTTCATAAAACCCCTTCTCAACAATAGCTGGGGGCAGTGGTGCCCATCTGTCATCCAGCAGAGTGAAGAAACCATGTAGGTGATAGAGATTGAGGGGATCCCAGTACCAAGGCCAGCTCAGGCAGAAAACTCCATCTCTAGCAAGGGAAGCTTGATTCAGTGGCCTGCACCTGTGATCCTAGTAACCATAGGAAACCTGGAGTAGATGGATTATGATTCAGACCTGTGCCCAGAGAAGACAGGAGATCCTAGCTCAAAAATAACCAACAGAAAATAGAGTTGGAAACATAGTGCAACTGGCAAGCAAAATGCCTGAGTACAAATCCCAGCAGTACCAAGAAAGAAAAAAAAAAAAAGAATAGTATACAAGAAGCCCTATTACAAATACCTTGAGACAGAGCAATCTCAGCTCAGGGCCATACAACCAATCCCCTTGGGGACCATACCTATCACTCACTTGTCAACTAGACTAGCCAAATACTGAGTGTTTACTCAAGAATCTATGCTAGTAGATGTGATTTTTTTAATACACAAAGATAATGGAACATGGAAAGGTGAAATGATATATCTAAGAAATGGTATGTACAACCAATAATCGACAAAGTCAGGAGTTGATATCTCTGATGGCAAAGGTCATACTCAATAGTCTTCACAACCAGCTGGGTTAGTTTAAGTATTTCCATTTCTATATGAAATACCTCATTTGAAATTTGAAATTATTATGTATAAGGTTCACGTTTATTTTTGCACTTTCTAGGACGTGTTTGAGAAATAAATTAGTGGCTGAAACACTGTTAAAAGAGTAACCACTTTATAGAAACCATGTGTCATTACTTCTTTGAATATAGTTTCTAAAAGTTAAATGTTTGTAAAAGTGGAGTTGATCCTGCCTTAGGTGAACCCCAATGACTAAAACAGTTTCAAATAAATGACCAAAAAATTATAGTTTTTTTAAAATTATAGTTTCTATATGTTTCTACTGCCTAAATGTTTCTTGAAAGGATTCTTGAGGTCATTTCCTAAAATACATCTTTTTGGGTCAGCAATGGGAAGCTCTGAGCCTTGGTCCAGTTACCCTAAGACTTGCAGAGCATTTAAAGGGGGGAACCAGGGGTTAAAAAGAGATTGATTTAAAACCTTTAGATAGTAAGATCTTGCTGTTCAAGTAATTTTCTTCACTGTGTTTCTGCATTCCTGGCTTTTTAAATATATTAATATAGCAAATATCCTCCACTCCCCACCTGCCCCCACCCAATCTAGGAGCTTAGATTATAGTAGGGGAGATGGAAATCAGGTGATTATGATAGGGTTACAAAAGGGAACAGGTCCACATGCTCAAACCACCACTGGGCTGCATAAACTGGCATTTGGCCATCATCCAAGCAGTCAGTACATTCCTAAAGTACAGGATGGCTAGATGCCAGAGGTATTGAATAACATTTTGGAAATTACTGTCCAGCTACTAAGGGTGGAGGAAGTTTTTTTTTTGTTTTTTTTTTTTAAAGAAGAAAGCCATAAACCTGTTAAATTTGGGAGAAGAAAAAAAGAAAGGACAAGGGTAACAGGTTATTGCTTAATTCCATCAAAGCATTCTACAAACTCTGCTGGCAAATTGTAGTAATTTGACTCTATCAGGCTTGAGAACCCAAATTTACTCAAGTGGTTGCAATGGTTCTATCGCAGGGCGTGCATAAACCAAACGCTTCACTTTTCCGTAGGACTTATTTGGATCTGTTAGTCTCTTTTCTGTACAATCTACAGTATTTTCTTAGGGCTCTTTGTTTTCTGTGGATTGGATTTAACCACGCCGAGATCTCGCTCTTTCTTTTGGAACACACTTTGTGTCTCAGGGGGCAGGTTAGTGAGAGATAAGAGGCTGGAAGCTACAGTGACCTCACACAGTGATCTGGCCCGAACTACCGGTTAATGACTTCTCAGAAGAAAGCTCTAAGGATATCAGAATCCAAAGGCCAATGACTTATCTCAACAGAGGCAAACAGTTTTGTTTTGTTTGTTGTTGTTGTTGTTTTGTCTTTTAAGGAGTTAGTCTGTCTTTTAAAGTGAATTTAACTGCTTAACAGGAGCACCATTCGGACTTTTATTGAAACACTGGGATTAAAGAACATAATTTAATGATCATATTTCTAGTTATAATGTAAACAAAATAAAGAATGTTGGGTCTTGTATTACAACTAGAGGCACCTTGACCTTCCTGTCTTTTCTTTTTTTGCAAAGCAGAGATTGCCTGAAAAATTTCAACTTAACCTAGAATAAAAGAAAAACATCCCCCCTAAGGTGTGTGTTTTGTTTTCTTGGTTTTTTTTCCTTTTTATGCTGATCCTGGAGCTTGAACTCAGGGCCTGGGAGCTGTCTCTGAGCCTCTTTGTGCTCAAGGCAAGCACTCTACCACTTGAGTTACAACACTACTTCCAGCTTTTTCCAGGTTTTTTGAGTAGTTTATTGGAGATAAGAATCTCACGGGGACTTTTTCTTCTGCGAAGGCTGGCTTTGAGTCAAGATCCTCAGATCTTGGCCTTCTGAGTAGATAGGTTACAGGCATAAGCCACCAGCACCTGGCTAAAATAACATTTTCAAGGGAAATATACATTAAAACCCAGCAGTCAGGGTCTGGGAAGGTGGCTCAGTGGTAGAGTGCTTGCCTTGCATGCATAAGGCCCTGTGTTCGATTCCTCAGTGCCACATAAGCAGAAAAAGCCAGAAGTGGTGCTGTCGCTCAAGTGGTAGAGCACTAGCCTTGAGCTGAAGAGCTGAGGGACAGCGCCCAGGCCCAGAG
>NW_012267220.1:7687008-7723955 GCF_000151885.1 Dipodomys ordii | reverse complement strand
TTAACAGGAGCACCATTCGGACTTTTATTGAAACACTGGGATTAAAGAACATAATTTAATGATCATATTTCTAGTTATAATGTAAACAAAATAAATAATGTTGGATCTTGTATTACAACCAGAGACACCCTGACCTTCCTGTCTTTTCTTTTTTGCAAAGCAGAGATTGCCTGAAAATTTTCAACTTAACCTAGAAGAAAAGAAAAACATCCCCCCAAAGGTGTGTGTTTTGTTTTGTTGTTTTTTTTTTCCTTTTTATGCCGATCCTGGAGCTTGAACTCGGGGCCTGGGAGCTGTCTCTGAGCCTCTTTGTGCTCAAGGCAAGCACTCTACCACTTGAGTTACAACACTACTACCAGCTTTTTCCAGGTTTTTTGAGTAGTTTATTGGAGATAAGAATCTCATGGGGATTTTTTCTTCTGCGCAGGCTGGCTTTGAGTCAAGATCCTCAGATCTTGGCCTTCTGAGTAGATAGGTTACGGGCATAAGCCACCAGCACCTGGCTAAAATAACGTTTTCAAGGGAAATAGATCTTAAAACCCAGCAGACAGTATTTCAGACATGCATAGTGGAAGGAACCATCTAAATTTATATAAAACCTCTCAATCTAAAAATAAATATATTACACAACTTTTAAGAAGTCCTCCTTAAGTAATAACAGGAATGGATGTTTTGTGATTCACTACAGGAGAAAAAAGAAGACTTTTAAAACTAACATTGGAAAAAATATAATGGCTAGCAAATAAGGATGTTGTTTGCATGTCAGTGCTTTCATAGTTATCTGAACAGTTGTATTTTTATAATTTAATCTTTAGTTTCCTAAGACTGAATTTTATCACAGATTTGGTTGACAAACCTCGTCAAATTACTGAGAAATATGATCACCATATAGTTATCAAATTATGTTTTTCAAGATCTGTATCAACAAGCTCTTTTGATTGCAGAGGACAACCACAATAAAGTTATCAATCTAGAAATCACAGAGAAATCCGATCATGTGTATTAATCTATCACAGCTCAATGGGCTTAAAGATTACCATCACCTGCCAACTGGTTCTCTAACGTTAGCATAGAATAACTTTTCATTTTCTTACCACCTTCTGGCTTGGTTCTCTTTAACTGTCTTGAATGGAAATTGCTTAAGCCTAATAACCACCTGAACAAAGTAACTTCCAATAAACTCATGCGTTTGTGGGGAATCATTTCTCACTGGGATAATTAGAATAGCATAGTTGAGGATCAGACATTTCAGTGCTGATACTAGAATAAAAACACTGTCAAAGGGAGAAAACTTACAGCATGAGGGAAGATAAAAAGAGACATGTTTTTTTCTTATTTAGATTAAGGATCTTGAATGTTAAAGAATACATCAGAGCCCAACCAAAAATTATTAACATCGTATTATTAATACATAATTATTAATACCTTAGAAGCCAACCTGTTCTTTCCTTTTATATTACATGTACAATTCTATTTGCCCAAAGTGAATATTTTCCCAGATGTGAAAAGTGTATTACAAGTGAAAAAAAGGAGGGTTAGGTTGCCAAGTTTTAGTATTTTCCCACAAAATGTATTTTGAAAATTTGACTCTTGGACTACACCCTAAGAATTCTTTTTAAAGAAATAAGGATTCTCTGTGTAATGCCCCGTGGCAGAGAGAAGGAAATACACATAGAATTTTGAAACACTAATGTCATGCTTCTATTGTCTTTGTTCTTCTCAACTGATAAATACCATACACAAATGTCAAAATATTTCAATATGTTTTATTGCTGCAGATTGTACCTTGATAGGCGATTATATTCTAGCAAAAGAAAAGCCATCCCAGTTCTGAGGAAGGTCAGTGAAGTGAGTGAGAAGACAGAGGCAGAATGGCTCTGGGAGTCTCTGCGTGATCTGAATTAATCCCTGATCTTTGGATCTCAATGAGAATGTTCCATTTGCAAAAAGAAAGTCAGCCTGGATTAATCTCATCTGTGGTCTCTTGCAAGTAGAGGCTGTACATTACGATGGTGACTGTTAAAAAAAAATCTGCCGACACAATTTGGACCTTTAAAATCTTTTTTTTTAAAGCCTAGTTGTTATCTGTAGAGTACTATGGAAACCAGCTCATCTACATGTAATCATTTCATACAAAATTAGTGTTAAAAAGCAATTATTTTCCTCCGTGTTGCCAATTCATCCAAGATAATCCTTGACTTACCTTTGGATGACCTTTCTTAGATTAGCTTTCAAAGTGTATGAGAAAAAGTCGAACGTTATTGTGACTCACCTTATAAAGAATACCTTCAAATTACAGAGTAGTCAACCATCCTGCCTGCTGATACCTAGCAGTTTCTCCTTAAATATATTAAATTTTAACCTAGTAAGTCCAGAGTAAATACTTTAAAACCTGGTAGGTTAAAGAACTTTGATACTAAACCATGCTATCCAGAGACATATTTAATTACAATAGTCCCTAATTGCTATTTTGATCACCAATTTCTAAAAAGCAGTTTCAATAGAGCACTGGATCTGAGGAGACAGGTCTAAAAGGTATCAAGATCAAGAGAATGGAAGTAAATACACAATCCACATAGCCAAGGTTATAATGAAACTTCAGTTAATAAGACTATTTAGGCAATGTGGGTAAGGACTTGCACACACATGCTCGTATTATAGCTTGCATTCAATTTCCTGACACCTAAAGATTAACCTGAAACCTCTTTTGTTACCAGCCCATGTTATTGAAAAATCGACATACAATATTAGTCCGCTTTCTTATCCTTGTCTGTCAGAAATGATAAGCGCGGTGGCAAAAGGATCTGTCGGTGGAAAATTCAAGTCTGAATTATTGCTTTCTGTGCAATGATATTAAAACAGACCATACTAGATATGTTTAGTCATAGATAAAATGAGAAAACTGGCCTATCTCAGTGTTTTTAATTAAAGGTGCTTGTTAGAACCACCCATGTACCTTTCTCACAACACATATGCCCAAGCATTTATTGAGATTTTTTTTTACCTCAATAAATTTAGAGAAAGTTCAATATAAGGACACAGTCAGATAATCTAGAAGTTAGTAATCAAGTGATCTCACCAAGTGCTGGTAGCTCACACCTAGAATCTAGCTAGCCAGGAGGCTGAGATCTGAGAGTTATGGTTAGAAGCCATCTGGAAAGTTCTTGAGACTCTAATCTCCAATGAATCACCAAAAAGCTAGAAGTAAAGCTGTAGCTCACATGGTAGAGTGCTAGCCTTGAGCATACAAACTCAGGGACAATGCCCACACCCTAAATTCAAGTCCCATAACCAGCACAATAAATAAGGAAATAATTTCATGTATGACTACTGGGCATTTGAAATGTATCCACTCCAAACAGAAATGTGCCGTAGATATAAAATCCACATCAACTTTGAACTTAAAAAAAAGGAAGGCAGCCGGTGGCTCACGCCTGTAATCCTAGCTACACAGGAGGCTGAGATCTGAGGATTGCAGTTCAAAGCCAGCCAGGGCAGGAAAGACCGTGAGACTCTTATCTCCAATAAGCCACCGGAAAACTGGAAGTGGCACTGTAGCTCAAGTGGTAGAGTGTTAGCCTTGAGCTGAAGGACAGTGCCCAGCCCCAGAGTCCAAGCCCCATGACCAACCAAAAAAAAAAAAAAGAAGAAAAAAGGCAAAATATCTCAATTTTTAAAATACTGGCTCCATGGCATGTTATTTTGAAGACAATGAATTGAATTAAATGTTAAAATTAATTTCCCCTAAGTTCTGAAGCTTTTTTTAAATGTTACCACTAGAAACCATATACATGACTGAAATTTATTCTATTAGATGACATTGAGATAGAATTTTTAAAAAAAAGTGTATCTTCCACTGAACACAGTTAACATTTAACACTTTAGCTTTTGGTAAAAGAATCACACAGAAGAATTGAACTAATGGAGTAAATATAAAAAGAAAAGAAGCAAATGCGATTTTCTGTTCCCTGTGGCTTGTGATAGGAATTTGTGCAAAGGTAATTATCGTTCATGTAGCAATCTAAGCATGTTTATGAAACAGTCAATAAAGATGAGCTTCTGACAGCTGAAATGCTGTCTTTCTCAAGTACCACCTCCGTGCGGACAGGACCTCCAACGCATAGGTTTCTTAGCATCCTTCCTTCCAGGAAACAAGGAGAGATTCTTTTGGTGGAAGTAGTAATCCCTATGCTGCAACGTTTCTATATAAGCACAATTAAACAAGCATTTCTTAGTATCTCTGTGATTTGCTCGGCCTGAGCTGGGAGGCTCAGGAGGTCAGGAACTTCCTGTGCTGATATTCTGGCAGAAAAGGCCCAAGAGAGATTGACAAGTGGAATAAGAAAGAGGAAGCCTGGTAGGCCATTCACACATTCCTGAGAGAGGCAGTGATGGAGGCTGGGTTGACTGCCAGAGATAGGGAGAGGAGACTGAGTGACTCGGGAGGTACTGGCAGGTGCCAGGTAGCAGAAACGTGACTCTGATATTTAAAATGCGATTTGGCTATGTGACCCATTTTCTTTTGGCTCCAGGAAACCACACACGAATGTCAGTGAAGATGTATGCTCACAGATGAGAGAGGACTCAAGTTATCGGAATGGACTACATTTTTCAATCCAAGCTCTGGAAGCGAGTGAGAACATCTCCTGAGTGGAACAAGAAACTAGTGTTTTTGAGTTGCCTAGCTCAAAAAGGACTGAAGAACTAAGAGCTGGATGTATTTAATAAAAGGTGTTACCTCCAAACTTTTCATTAAATAAATGATGTTGGGGCAACTGATGAACATTTGAACAAGAGACAGAACTCCAAAGTATTCTACCCACCAAAATAAATTTGAAAACTTAAACAAGATTTCAGTGTATGAAAATATCCACAGAAGGACTAAAGAACATTTTGTCTTAAATTGGAGAAGAATTTTCCTAAACAGGATAACAAAAATAGAAACTAAAAGGACTTATTTGTAGGTTTAAGTAAAATAATGTCAAAAACTCTTTCTATCCAAATTCTCCACAATATTCAGTTTGAGATATAGGCTAGGCACTTGGGCCTTTCATCTTACAAGAATTCACTTAGCTAAAAGTGGCTATTTTGTTCAAATGCTCAGACAACAACATAAAGCAAAATTAAACATGAAAAAACAAGCAATTATAACACTATCAAAAGGACACAATCTCAAGAGTTGATCCCAAAGAAAGGATGCTACATGAACAGCCTGACAAAGGATTCAACAGACATAAACCACACAAGGACATTTCAATCAGCAGTACCCTGCATGTGCAGCAGTAATGCCAGAGAATTAAAATGGCCCTGAGAAATTCCTGTCACCCAGTGAATGCATAGCTAACGGAAGGGCAAGAATTAAAATAAACTATAGAACAGAAATTTCCAAGAAATTGCATACAGAACAGTTTAGCAGAAGCTTTTGTAGACCTCATAAAGCTCTTTTCAAGAGACTGGGGGAAAATGGACTTAATACTAAAAGATTTTCATTAATATAACTATGCATGATAACATACGCAGAGCTCTATGCAGTTACACACAAACGGACTAAAGGAGGGTTATAGTTAGGGGAGGAATTTGAAGGCCTAACTCCCCTGAACCACTACAGTGCTGTTTATCAAAAGGAAACACTCCCTTTACACAAGAAAGTGGAAACATGATTTTGGGGGTGGACAAAGGAGGGAGGTCACAGAAATGGAGGAAAGGGTGAGTGAATGTAGTCATTATATTCAAGTATATTATGTGAAAATTAAATATGCAATTTGAGTATAGGAATGAGAGGTGGCGAATGGGGCTGAAGGAAGGAAGAGCTGACATTGTCCAAGAAGCATTGTAGTTATAACCTGAGCTTTGGAATTGTAACCCCTTGTAAAACCATTTTACAATAGCAATAAGAATAGGAACGTTTCTGCTTATAAGCAAGTCAAGGATGAAACAAAATCCATTTCTAAAAAGAATTAAGGTCTTCTCAAGAAGATCTATAATGTATTCTAAGTCTTAAACTTCATACTCATTCATCTACTGATGGACGCGGAGCAACTTCTAGGCCTATCAGCTATATACTATTTTTAAAAATCGTACATACCATATTTTTAACTGTATGCTTTCTATGTTTAGATATGCTTATATCTAAAACTTAACACTTCATTGTAACTCCTTTAAGCATCCAGTAAAGTGCTTTACAGCAACAAATTACACCATACAGCCTGGCGTGTGGGAGGCGATACCTTCTAGATTTGAGTAAGCACTGTAGGATGTTCCTACGACTATGAAACTGTCCCAAGATGCTATCTAAAGATTACTCAGAATGCATCATGGCTTTAAGTAATGCAAGTCTTTAATAGTTCTAAGCAGGTTTATAGCAAACCTCAAGGAAATAGAGAAACAACTGAGTGAAATGAGGGAGATAACAAATGACCAAAATGAGATATTTAACAAAATGACTAAAATTGTAAATCAAGCAGGAATTTTAAAGCTGAAAAATAAAGGTGGCTCAGTGGTCGAGTGTTTGCCTCGCATGCACAAGGCCCTAGGTTCGGTTCCTCAGCACCACATAAAAAGGCTGGAAGTGGCACTGTGGCTCAAGTGGTAGAGCGCTAGCCTTGAGCTGAATTGCTGAGGGACAGTGTCCAGGCCCAGAGTTCAAGCCCCACGACCGACCAAAAAAAAAAAAAGTAAAAAGCAACAAAAGCAGAAATGATAAAGCAGAAGAATCTACACATTTTAAGACTAAATATATAGTCAGATGCGGAGGACAATGAAGAAAGAAGAAAAAGAAAGCTTATAAGGTTTGGGGAAAGGAATCAAAATAAAAACGGCTAATAATTCAAATTGCAGAAGTTTAAGAGAAGGAAGAGTCAAAGGACAAAAAAGCAGAAAACGTGCCAAATCTTATGGAAGATATAAATAGCCAAATGCAGGGAGGCCAAAGGTTTCTAACTGGACTCAATCTAAACAAGATGAAACTAAGACAAAGTAAATCAAACTGTCAAAAGCCAAAGATGAAGAGAAGACGCTGAAAACAGCCAAAATGAAGCAGCAGCTTCACCACACACCACGTACAGGAGATTCCAATAAATCTAGCAGTGGATTTCTCAGCAGAAACCTTATAGACCAAGGAAAGAAGGATATTTCAAAATGAAGGCAAAACAAAATGCATTCAAATTCAGAATACTCTCATATTATCTTGGTAGAATATAATTAATTATATCTTTATATGAAAGCTAAAAGACAAAACGATTTAAATAACAATGAAAGACAAAATAGAAAAAATTGTGACACCAAAAACATAAGAAGGTTGGGCGAAGTAATATGTTTAATTTTTTAATGCAAAATTAAATTACCAGCTTAAAATAACCTGTTATAGTTGTAGGATGCATATATAAGCTCATGTAACCATGAAGGAAAAACTTATAGGATATAAAATTTTAAAGTACAGAATCAAATCATACCACAACTGAGATCCACCTAGTTACAAAAGAAGGGGAAGAAGTGAACATAGAATTTATAAAACACTAAAAAATTACAAAATAGGAGTAGTAAATCCTTATCTACAAATAGTTATCAGGAACATAAATGGATTAAAACCTCAGTCCAAAGATCTAGTGTCTGAATGGATAATAAAATAAAATCCAAGCACCTGAACCCTATTGAGACTTACTTCACTTTTAAGGACATACGTAAACTGAGAACAAAGTGGCAGAGACCGATCTCATGCATATGCAAACCAGAAGAGAGCAAGGTTGTCTATAGTGACATCAGACAAATTAAGCTTTAGATACAAAGCTAAATGAGACAAGGAAAGTCATCATATAGTAACAAAGTAGTCAATTAATCAAGAGAATATAATAATTTTAAGTGTACATATACCCAATATCAGAGCATCAAAATACATAAAACTACTATTAGCAGATCAGGAAAGACATATAATTTTGTTCAATGATAGGAAGTCCCTCATGGTGCTTCCACAAAGTAAAAATTAATTAAAAAGTATAAAATCTTATTCAACAAATTGTACCTTTTTTTTTTAAGGAAACATCAGGTAATGTTGAAGGTCAGATCACAGATGCTATAAACAGTCAAACAACAGTCCAATTTCAGTTATAGTTTATGGTTACACATGCTCTAAATGGTTAGGAAAAGAAGTAATCAGTTTGATTCAGAATGAACAGCTAAAGCTTCTTTAAGGAAGTAGGCTTTGAAATAGACAAGGAAGAGATAGAAAACATCAAAAAGGATGATCCAAGAAAAGTCAACAGCATAACAGAAATTAGAGGGAAAAAAAATCCATTTGTCCATTCAGTCATTGTGCAGTTTTACAACCACGCCAGACCTACACTAGAAATAAACTCCACAGGTACTCCTGTCTTCCAGAGTCTTGCCAGTTGAGAAGGTAGTGACAGCTGCTTTCTACAATGTTTGCTGGACTCACCATAAGATACATATCTGTTTTGGAGACTGCTCTAAGCTGCCTTCCTTAGAACCATAACATAAGCCAAACATTGGGGCTAAACCAGAAAAAGCACTTTTAAATACTGCTTGCTTCTCAGTTTTCAAAAATATGAAGGCTTACCCTTTGGCAAAATAAAAAATAGCTTATATAATACCAAACTAGGTGTGAAATACCAGTAATAATCATCAGAAAGAAGAAAAAATCAATTAAACGTTATGAAGTTTCTAAACCCCTTAAGAAAAACCTGACATCCTAATAAACAATTCATAGATAGGATCAGCTACTTTCCTTTGGAAATCGTTTTTCTTTCATCAGAAGTATAAGACTGGGTTGGGAATGAGTGCTTGCCTAGCATGCATGAAGCACTGGGTTTGATTTCTCAGTCACATAAACAGAAAAGGCCAGAAATGGCAATGTGGCTCAAAGTGGTCGAGCACTAGCTTTGAGTAAAAATGAGTAGTACCCAGAGTTCAAGCCCCATGACTAACAAAAAAAAAAAGTATAAGATCTTGGCATTCATTTATAATGACTGTCACTATTCTCAAACTCAAGATTTAGTAAGGAATATAAGCCTGGAAGCTCTCTGCCTTTTTATTAAGGAAATGACACAATATGATATCTTAGTGCAAGCTGATCAAGAGATGTTAGTAGGGTCCTAGATAATCTGATTAAAGCATTTCCAAGGCTCTCTAAACTAATTAACACAGAAAGTTGTAGGCAAAATTTATATAAATTTGAAGAAAGAAACTGAAGAAGACACCAGGAAGTGAAAATACCTCCCATATTCATGGATTGGCAGAATTAGTATCAGGAACATTTTTCCATTGTTTCCATTGTTATCTACAGATTCACTGCAACACTCGTCAAAATCAAAATCCTAATAGGATTCTTCACAAAAGTAGAGAAAACAATCAAAAATTTACATGGAAGCAAAAAGGTCCCAATAACCAAAGCAACTCCAAGCACAAAAGATAATGCTAGAAGTATCCCAATTCTAGACTTCAAACTCTATTTTCCTGCAAGAGTAACAAAAACAGCTTAGCAATGGCACCAAAAAAAAAAAAAAAAAAAATCACCACGCAGACCTGAAGACCAATCGAACACACTAGAAGACCAAGACCCAGAAATGAACCTGCTACCTACATCCACCTGATTTTTGACAATGGAGCCAAAAATGTGTGTTAGAAAAACTGAACACACATATGCAGAAGACTGAAACTGGATCCCTTTTTCTTACCTTGGACTAGTATCAATTCAAAGAGGATTAAAGACCTTAAAATAGGACCTGAAACCTTGAAAGTACTACAAGAAACAGCAGGAATTTATTGGCATAGGCAGGAACTTCCCGAGTAGAATTCCATGGCTCCACAAATAGGAGACGAAATGACAGGGAAGGATATAGTCACGAAGTTAAAAAAGATAGCCTATAGAATGGAGAGATTCATCAACTATATGTCTGGCAAGTCATACACAAGAAGCTCAAAAAATTAAACTCTCAGTCTTTGAGTTTCATAGACACTTTTCAGAAGTACAAATGGCCCATAAATACATGAAAAAAACTCAACATCCCTGGCTATAAAGGAAATGCAGTCAAAACAACACTGAGACTCTGCGTCTATTAGCATCAGAATAGCCATCATCAAGAATAAATGCTGGAGAGGATAGGGGGGTAGAGAGAGGGTACCCTAATACTCTATTAGTGGGAATGTAAAATAACGCAACTCCTATGGAGATTACTGAGAATTACCACAGATCCAATATCCAGCTGTACAATTCTGGAGCACTTATAAGATTTTAAGTCAGAGATAATAAAGGCACCTACACATTCATTATAACACTATTTATAATAGCCAAGTTACAGAAACAGCCCAGATAGATGCCTCAAAACCAATGAATGGTCCAAGAAATGAGTAATACTGTTGTTTGCCAGGGAAATGGATAAACTTGGGAGGAAAATCATACTGAGTAAAGGAATTTGGGCTCAGAGAGACCAAGGGTGCATATTTTCTCTCGTATGTAGACGTTAGACACAAAATATAAACATATATGAAAACATGTACACAGCCATATGCTTAGATTCAGGATCAAACTGAGTAAAGTATGGTATTCTCTGAGGTAGACTTCCATGGTGTAATCCCTTTTAACAGAACGCAAACCAGGAAGCTGAAATGTGTCTTACCTGAGGGATGGAGATGAAGGGGAGGGAAGTAGAAAGGGAAAGTAGAAAGTAGAAAGGTGGGCAAACAATATCATAATACACAATGCACGTAAGTGAAAATGGATTGGGAAACCTGATTAGGGGGGGGAAGGTGGAGGAGAAGGATGGAAGGGGTGACACTCATCAAGATGCCCTGCATCCAGAAATGAAGGTGGAAATTGAAATCCCTTTGCACAACTATGTGAAGATAATAATAAAGAGGGGGAACAAAGAAGGTTGTAGGACATAGCAATTACTAGGGAAAAAAAAGATACAGTTTTTAAAAGATGCCTTGCTGATACCACCTGCTGGTTGGTTATCTGATCTAAATGGGAGTTGGCATGCTCATTAATGTTAATATGGTGTTAAACAGAATCGTAGACTGAAAATGACTTACTAGCTTGGCTCAGTCTAGAAATAGAATGTCACCTAGTTTTCTTTGCTCAACATAGAATGTATTCTAGTCACACAAATAGGTGTGAACCCTTTCAAAACACTTAAATATTTTATTTTTATCATCCATAAGGCAGCAAGGTACAATGGGAGCAGAAGTATTGTAAACTTTGAGTTTATAATTCATATATGGCTCTTCTATTTCCTGTCTGTATGATGTTGGCCTAGTTTTAGTCAATTTAGTACATTAATAACTTTCATGTTACATTGAAATGATATGAGGTAGCTTATCTAAGAACACAGTAAAACCACAAAGTTTTAAGTTTGGGCTGGTTAAAAAAGAAAAATAGAAGAGGCAGAGGAAAGAAGAAACAAAGTGACAGGAGGGGAAAAAAGACAGAATTCATTCTAGTCCCATATAATTGCTAAAGTAGGAAATCATTAGGTAATGTATTTAATGTGAATAGTGTATGATGGATAATATCACAAATCTGGATGTTTTACTCAAAGAATTAAATGCCTCTACAAAAACACCTAAAGGAACCTTTTGCACACACAGAACTATTCCATTAGTATTCTTTCTTTCCTTTCCCTTAAGCTTCTCTGTGATAAATCTATTTTAAGCTAAGGTTCAAAAGTGATATTTGAAAAATGCTGCTCTATTCCTTTCTTTATTCAGAATATTTCTTGTTTTCTTGTTGAAATAAAAGCAATACAAAACAATCTATAATATCGAATTTACTATAATATAGAATTTCAAGATGTTTTTTACTATAAAAAATAAATTGAGTAGCCTGAAAAATATATTTGATGCAACACTGTTTTTTTGTTGTTGTTGTTGTTTCTTTTTTCCTGGTTGTGGGGCTTCAACTCAGGGCCTCTCTGAGCCTCTCTGTGCTCCAGGCTAGCACTCTACTACCTGAGCCAGTACCACTGCCAGTTTTTAAGTGGTTAACTGGAGATAAGAGTCTCACAGGGACTTTTCTGCATAGGCTGGCTTTGAACCTCAATCCGCAGATCTCAGCCTCCTGAGTAGCTAGGAGTCAGGTGTGAGCCACTAGAGCCCAGCTGTTGCAATGCTTGTCATACAGCTAGAGAGGAATAAATTTTTAAAAAGGCAAACACAACTGCCATTGGTAAACTGTGAAAAATATATGCTATTCAAATAACCAGAATAACATGTTCCTCTCAAATAATATGTAGGAGGTTGTCAGCTCTCCAATACTAGTGTGCTAATTAGGCTTCCTTAGAATAAAATGATATGTTACATGAGATATTTGTTTCTTTATTTTTTTAAAAAATTCCCTTTCAGTTTTACTTTTGGTGTACTGGGATTGAACTCAGAGCCTTGTGCTTGCTGGGAAAGCATTCTATCACTTGGGCCACACATCCAACCCTGTTTTTTTTTTCTATTTTTGAAAAGAAGAATTCTATAGTTTAGGAAATAGTGCCTGAGAAGAGCGATTTAGGACAAGGTAGCACATACAGATAAGTGAAAATAGTTTTAAACAGATCATCAGAGTAGGTTTTTTATTTCCTGCTTTAAATAATCTAAGGAAAAGTGGTTCTCTTTAATGCAAAGACCTGACATTTTCATTCCCTTGCCATGAAATTGTCATGTACAAAAGGTGACTGGCTTCCAAAAGAATACAATTAGATTAAGTCCAAAGGTCTGCTACAGAAGCTAGACATATAATTGGTTAGCTAAATGGCTTCTTCCAATACACAAGCAGAATTTCAGTAATTTCTTGAACTTTATAAAAATCTCTTATTTATCTAAAATGCTTAGAAATGGGTTTTTCAGCTTAGAAATGGGTTTTTCAGCTTATGAATATTTGCAGCAACTCTTCTCTATTCTCCATGGACTACCGATGTTGTAAGAATCAGAAGTCAATATTGTGTTAAACCTATTCCAGGTAAGCCAAGCACCAGTGGCTCACACCTGTAATCCTAGCTACTATGGAGACTAAGATCTGAAGATCACGGTTCAAGACCAGCGCAGACATGAAAATCATGAAACTCTTATTCCCAATTAATCACCAAAAAAAACTGGATGAGGAGCTGTGTGGCTCAAGCGGAAGTGTGCTAAAACCCGGAGCAAAAAGAAAAATTCAAGGATCTCCCCAGCGCTGAGTTCCAGTCTCAGGACTAGAGTACACACCAACACACACATATACACACACACACACTCAGAGTACATGTGTACACACACACACACAAATCTGAAAAACTATTCCAGATAAATCTTACCGTTTGTTGCTTCAGAAGTAACATGGTGAATCTTCAAGTACCTAAGGGCTACAATTATGATAATCCATTATTATTGCCCAGCTGTGGTTCTTAAGCTAGCCAAATTCTCCCATTAAGTGGTGCATTACCATGACCACCAACCCACATCAAATAAAAGAGAATCAGACTTACTAGTCTAACCATCAAGAAAATACCTTTGGTGAGGGCAGGGACTCAAGAAAGTGACTGTGTGGTTTAACAGGTAGAAGCTTTTCTTTGCTGAGTAAGGAGAGTATCAGCATAGGGGGTGATCACATGAAGCCTCCGCTAGGTCTCACTTGGAAGGGATAAAGGACATTTGCACACTTGGTCTTGGCCAGCACTAGGTAGAAACTACAGAGAAGACAATCCTAACAAAGACAGTGATTAAGATCATAGCCTATCATCATCATCATCATCATCATCTTCTTCATCATCGCCATCATCATATATTTTAATGGTGTTCTGTTTTGCAGGTATTATTCTAAGAATTTTGCATATGATATCAATTAATGTGCCTAATGTTTACACACGATGATATAATTTGCCCAACATTAAAAAGCAGATCTAGAATATGAGGCCTACCTGCACTTACAGTCTCAACCACAATAACATGTTCCTGCTACCATACAAATTACCACCTGGTTCCCCTAAATGTTGCCCAGTTGCCTAAATGTTGAGCCGTTTTCTTCTCAATCACTCTACTCTTTAAATGTAACTGTATTCTCAATGCCTATAACACAAAATACCTAGCACATAATATTCAATAAATATTTATCCTATATTATGCATATACAAATATGAGTAGGGAGTACTCCTGCATATATTTATTCTTTGCCCTAATAATTTCATCTTTCTCAAACTGTGCTTTAAATGCAAATTCTTCTGCTGCTTTTCTTTTCTGCCTTAGAGTCTACCCTCCAAAATATTTGCATGATTTCAGCCAAATATTAGATCATACCTTCGCAAGGGATCTTTGTAACTATCTGATCTAAAATGACTTTCACAGGCAGCCAGTCATGGTGGTACATACATATTAATACCCACCTGAGAAGTTCTCAGGTTTATAAAACTCTGTACTCATCTCTTCAGTAGCAACAAAAAGTGCAGAGGACATTTTCAAAATACAATCTGACTATTCCTATGGCTGAAACATAGATTACATTTACCTCCTTGAAGGTAAAATCCTAATTAGAGAAACCACCTCTACAAACAACTACTCAGATTCAAAACTGATACACTAAGTTTCATTTTATTGTCAGTAAACATCTCTCACTTATTTGTGAACATAATAAATCTCTAAATCTACAGTCAGAGCCACAGAATATTTCCCCAATTTTTTAGAAGCGGCTTTGGTGTATACTAGCCCTCAGGCTATAAGACACTTTCCAAGTTGATAGGTAAATTACCTATTTATATTTAAATTGCCCCTTTAAGTAACCCAAGACATGCACAAAACATGTGTCTGTGTAAGTGGTGTATATTAACACATTGTATTAAATCTGACAATAAGAACCCCAATTAGTTGACATCATTAATCTCCTTAACATCCTATTATCTCTTAATGCTTTTAACTCTCTGTACCCAAAGCAAATACAGTAAAATAAATAAGGGTCATGAAGCAATTAGTTGAACCATTAAGGAAATATTTAATTGTTTTTGAGACTATCACAAGGAACTTAAAACCATTTACAAACAGGGAAGGTGAAAACTAAAGTCTAATTGCTTTCACTATCTGTAACTACACAGCATATGAACAAAATTTATATGAACTAAACCACACAGTAAATAAAGCAATACATTATTAGTACTGTCAACAACGGAGTACATTTAACTTCCTTCTTTCGCCTCCCCCAATAGCTTAGTTTGGGGTAATCTCTTTTATAAGCCACTCAGTTAATTCCCTGGTAAAATATTTATTTCAAATTCATTAACTTCTTAAATTCACATTCTTTTTTTTTTTGGGGGTCCGGTCATGGGGCCTGAACTCTGGGCCTGGGCACTGCCCTCAGCTCTTCAGCTCAAAGCTAGCGCTCTACCACTTGAGCCACAGCGCCACTTCCGGCTTTTTTCTTTTTGCTTATGTGGTGCTAAGGAATCGAACCCAGGGCCTTGAGCATGCAAAGTAAGTGCTCTACCACTGAGCCACCTTCCCAGCCCCCATTAAATTCACATTCTTTAAAAAGATTGTAAAAAAAAAAAAAAGACACCTTCCCTTAATCTGAAAACAATTAATTGGGATTTGGTTAAAGAAAATATAATATTCATTAGCAGGTTTAACTAATGGCCAATGATTGCTGTTGTTGCCTTTTGGTTTACAATTAATTTACACAGAAATCTAAAAATTTTATACTATATGCCATAGTTAAAGACTCTTTACTTTCAAAAAGATGAACCAAAAGTCGGACATGATAATAAAAAATAATAGATTTTGCCTTTTTACATTTTCCTTGCTTGTTATTCCCATGAAATAAAATACAAGAAATCGGGAGTTGATGGAGAGATTAAGATATATTGTCTATATGAGTCGAGGCAGCAAGTTCATGTATATATGTGTATTTTTTTCATCAGAAATCTTCCTTTTTCTTTCCATTATAGGAAAATCATTGAGTTTTAGGAGATTATTTTTATTTTTTTTATATATTTTATTTTATTTGTGAACATACTGTACAGAGGGGTTACAATTACATGGGCAGGATAATGCGTACATTTCTTACCAAGCATTGCAGCCTCCTCCTTTGGTTTACCCTTCACATCCCTTCCCAGCCACCCCCTCCCCCCCCAATCCCAACCCTTCTCCTTCCCCCCCCTTTACCCACCCACCCCCAACCGACGTTGTAAAGCTGGGAGATTATTTTTATAAGGAGTGTTCCTCCATGGACCTGCCATTTCCCATTTCCTAGTGGAAAAATCCTGTCAATATTTAACACACGTTAGTGTCTTCAGATTCTCTTTTTACTAAACATTAGATGTTGACATCCAGATGATATTCATCTTTGTATGCTCGAGGCCTAAACACCCCACAAAATACAAAAACAAATAAAAAATAAAAAATCAATAAGTCACAGATATTAAAAGCAAATTCAAGAAAGACCCACGAACATTCACAAGTAATAGTTCCAAAATGGATTTCTAAACAAGAAAAAAGAAAGTCCTGGCCTTCAGTTAACAGGCAGGATAAAAGGAGGCATGCTTTGTCTCAGGAAAGTGGATGTTAAGACTGAACACAACACTTAGCAGACCACTGTCTTAGGCAGACACGTGTAAATGGCACTTGGAACGGCAGTATTTTCTTGTCTTTATCAAGAAGTCTATCTTGATCATATTATTCCAGCTCGGGTCCACCTCCTTCATTTCTCTCACGGACTGTTTGGCATGAACATCCCAAAGGAAGACTTCAATCCAGGATTGTACCTGAAAGGATCCATCACATCCATCCCAGGGAGCCATGCAGAGGCAGGCAGGCACAGGGGAAAGATTATTACAAGGTTTATTAGAGGAGACATATTTGCCCCGAAGAGAGAGCGCATGGCGACAACCTTCACTATCTAGGTAGCAGCAGGTTTTGGAGGTAGGCAGTAAGGTGGATGGCAGTTCAGGTGGGTCTGGGCGGAGAGAGGAAGGGGCCAGCAGAGGGCAGGAACTCCAGGGCGGGGAGAAGTTCAGGTCTGAGTGGAGCTGAGGACCAAAGGTGGGCATAATGCTTACATTTCCAGTTACCAAACCTCTATCTTTCAGTTCCCAAGCCACAATTCTAGATTCTGCTTTGCAAAACTGGTTCTGGAATTTCTCTCAAATGTTTCTCCTTTGTCAACTCTCTTCCTGTTTGTCTTGACCAACAAGGGACTCTATATTGAGAAAGCCAGAACACTAGCAGAAAGAGATTGCTTTTATTGTACTAAAGGTAACTCACTACAGCAACTGCAGTGACCCCCAATTCCAGCGTTTATTCTACCCCACTTTCACCTCTCCACAGACCAGCATCATTGTTTGCGCTCCCTCTCACTTTCTCCCATGCTGACACTGGGGCTTGAACTCAGAGCCTTATTCTTCTTGTCCTTTGGCCCACTTGCTCATGGATGGAGCTCTACCACTTGAATTGTACCTTCAGTCAGGCATTTTACTGAATACTTGGAGATGGAGTCTCTCAGAATTTTTTTGGAGCTGGCTTCTAACCTTGAATCTCTACCCCTGAGTAGCTAGGATTATAGTCATCAGCCACTAGCATCTGGCTTTAGATTTATTGTTTTCTAAACCAATGGAGCTGAACCTCAAGTTCCTCTAGTGAAGATCTAAATCTTGATAATCCTCATCTCCTCCCTTTACATCCTCCTTCTATAGGCATCACTCTCTATTTATCTTGCATGCTGCGAAACCTACTTTTACTTGTAGTACTGGGGGTTGAACTCAGGGCCTTGCACTTTCTTAGCAGGTACTCACCACTTGAGGCATTCTTCAAACTCCTCCTATTTTTGTTATTTTTTCAAACAAGGTCTCACTTTTTTCCACAAGCCAGCCTGGACTATAATCCTCCCATTTATACTTCCTGCATAGCTGGGATACACAACTCTCTCCAGCTCAAGATAGGGTATAGCTAATTTTTTTTGGCCAGACTGGCCTGGACCCATAATCTGGATTTCTACCTCATGAGCAGCTAGGATTAAAGATGAGTTGAGCCACTGTAATTAAGCCTATATAATCTATTCTTACTATTGCTGTGCAAACCCAGACTTTTTCTTTTACCTTCTATCAACCCTAACTCTTTGCACAATCCCGTGCATGTCAACAGCAAAAGGGGCCTGACAGTGGCTTTGTGGTAACACTCTTGCCAATTCCTCTAGATTTCTGACAGTAGATAAGGCATCTGATGTAAAAAGCATTTTGGCAGAAAAATACAGAGCTCACTGAATCTATGAACGACCAAATACACAATTTTAGCACACCATCATAATTCAATTTGATATAAATTCCTTATGTTACAAGTATTCCTTAGTGATAATACATAGGTTAAGAAAAACCCAAAACTTGTTACTGTTTATTTGAGCTTAGAGGACAAGTCTGAAAAGAGAATTAACAGCTAATCAAGTAATAAAAAACAGTGACAGATTTTTGACTTTGGTAAGAAGACTTATACTATACATGAAGACCACGCTGACTTTTCTAGGTAAACAGTTGGGTAGAATGGAAAGCTGAGTAACAAGTGACTTTTGATCTTCATATGACAACTTTATCACTTAAAAAGTGATGTTATGCCATTATCTTGTGGAATGATGACTCTTCCAACATCCTTTGCCCATTTCTCACTCAATGATTACCCATTCCCTAACTTAGGATATTTAGCTACGTATATAGCCAACAAATGAAAGGCACATTTTCAAATTCTCACTGACTGCATTTTTGTACAATCGGATGTGTCTGAAAGTGATACATATACAGCTAAAGCAGCAAACTTCCCTTTTGGCTTATTTCCCACTCTGGGAATGTGAACTGGTCATGAACTCTTTGACCACACTGATGAAAGTAACTGTAGAGATTGCAGAGTGACAAGAGAAGGGGCATAGATCCTTAATGACAGTATAGGGGCCTATGAAGAATTACCACTAACAACTTAATACTGTATAAGGGGACCACACACACACACACACACACACACGTGCGCGCGCCCCTCTGCGCACACACACACAAAGGCTATGCTTGGATTTCTATTATAATAGTCAGATCTATGTTATAATAGGTATGAACTGTGCCTTAATTCCTAGTTACCATTCCTTAATTCAAATAAAAATTAGTACAGCTAACTGGTAACTGAATCCACAGTCTGCCCTTCATATAATTCTTCATGGAGAACTAGAATGGTGATCAAAATAATATTTCCCAGACAAAAGCATTCAAAGCCTTCCAGACCATTTGTGTACACTAAATAGGAAGCAAGATATTCAAGACAGATGATGCTAATCTTACACATACAAGTTCCTAGAGCCAGGAAAGAGTATCTTTGATTACTGTAGGGAGTTTCCAAGCTTTACTGCAAGTCTTATTAGACCAATATTTTTAGACCCTTCACTCAATCCTGGCTATGCAGAAATATTTACCCATATACTGTACATGATATGGCTTTGATTTTACTGTTTGCAAAATGCTTACAAAAGCACAGTGTGGACCAATTTTCATATTCCTATGGTTGGAAACGAGTTTACAGTAACTGAAAATAATTGGTGTACAAGACAGCTACCTTTTCTATATGGACAGGAATCTATTACGGGTTTTGATGAAAACCATTTGACCTCCAACCAGTGTCAAGGAACCACTTATGTTGGGGTTCTTTATATAAAAGGAAATCCTAAATATAAACACATCACAGGCTCATCAGGCTACTGTGGCAATGCGGAGAGACAGAGGTGACTCATAGCAGAGGGTGTTCTACGAAACCTGTTTTATCTGATCAGCAGGAGTTTTCTGTAATTGTGAAATACACTCTGTATCTGGGAATTTACAATGAAACTGAAATGATTCGTGATAAATAATAGAGCAAGATCAGTAAGATATCTGAACACAGTATAACTGCTCATACTAGTATAAGGAGATGACATGAGCTTCCCGCATTTGTGGAGTAAGCATGGACTGCAACTGATCACTGGTGATGAGGACAGTAAACAAAGCTGCAGCTGGGGTGGAGGTACCTCAGTGGTAGAGTCCTTGCCTGGCACGCAGAGCATAGAATCTGATCCTTAGCAGCAGCCCCCCCCCAAAAAAAAAAAAACTACAGGTCTCACTGGTGAGTTAGGATATGAGTGACTTGAGTATTTGTTAGGAACTTTTGAAACCTCTCTCCTCCCAGGGCTAGTTAACAGATGACCAAAGAAAAGTCATAACAAAATAGGGCCTGCCTGCACTCAGGTAATTTAGGAACCAACCAAGGAAAGAAACACATGCTAAGGAGTACTACAGTCAGTAATGATCACAGGCCACAATGAGGAACATGCTTGAGCATGTGGGCAGTAGAGATTAGGGAAAGCTTCAGAGAAGAGTCAGAACCTGAAGTGACTGAAGGATGTAAGATTTCCCCAGCTGGCTGATGACGTGGCACTGATGCATGAGTAAGGAAGTTTGATAAGCAGAGCTCAGCCAGCCTAAACACCAGATCCTGCTCCGAGAGACAGTGCCTATGTCCACAGAGCACTGGATGGTTGGCTGTAATCATCACCACGCAGGTAGTTCTGACATTAGCTAACTGTTCTTCCAAGACACTGAAGTTCACTAATAAAAACTAGATGGTTTTGAAAAAATAGACTGACCAGGTCATTTTGCCAAAGATGAGCTAAGTGCTCAAGTTTCTTTTCTGAAGGACTCTCTAGGACTTCAACTTAGTAATACACTCTGCCATTCTCTGGTGGGCTGATACACTGTGCAGCCTTTCTCCATTGTATTGACTCAAGCATCGTCTTTCAAAGTAATGTTTTCCAATGCATGTTGGCTTATGGAACATAGTCCAGCAAGTACTTCGTGCTGAATCCTGTCTTGAGAAGATGGATTTGGGTTGGTTCCATTATCTACAGGGCCAAATGATTGTGGGCATAACATTTTTGCTTCTCTAAACCACAAATTTCCTCTGATAAAAGATGTCAGACTACAAAATTGAGAATGTGGATGTGTCTAGTAGGCATATGAAGGGTTCAGGTAAATGACTGGTATTTGATGCTTATCACCTTTCCATTTTCAGATGAGAATTTGTCTCCCTACATGCATGTTACTGAATTTAGTATGTGAACACAAGGATGTAAAGTAAGATTGAAAGATCTAGGAGAGAAGAGCCATCTCTTCTCACGCTGGCTACACTGCTTCGCTGAACAATTTTTTCTGAGCAGTGAAGTAAGTAGGAGATACACAATATTGACAATATGACGAAATATGTTTGAAAAAAATCCTGAAGTGGCTCTAGCGAGTCAGGAAAAAGAAACTGCTCTTCCTATCAGAGACAACACGGGGTGAGACTAGCAAATAAGATTATAGAACCAAATACTTCCTCACCTCACAACTAATCCCATTGCAATGAGTTCTAATTCTTAATTCTAATTCACATCTGTAGGTTGTTAAGGAACCACAATGCAAAACTAAGCTGTGAACTATGATAGGTTGAAAAATAAGAAAGAGAAATAGGTAATTTCCATGAAATAGTTGTTCCAATTTTATTCTGCCTCTTCTCACTTCTTTTTTTTTCTGTATTTCTTTAGTGGTAGTTTAGCTAGAAAGCACTCAATGTTTTTGGGAGTCTTCTAATCTATTATATAAAAACTCAGAATTATGTCTAAGTTTTTGTTGTTGTTGTTGTTTTGTTTGTTTGTGCTGATCCTGGGGCTTGAACTTAGGGCCTGGGCATTATCCCTGAGCTTTTGTGTTCAAAGCTAGTGCTGTATACTTTGAGCCACAGTTTCACTTCAGTTTTTTGGTAGTTAATTGAGTTGCTAATAAAAATCTTACTGACTTTCCAGACCAGGTTGTCTTTGAACAGTGATCCTCAGATCTCACTCAGCCTCTTGAGTAACTAGGATTAGAGGTATGAGGCACTGACCACTGGCAGCTTTTTCTTTTTAAGAGGCAAGTAAAAATCAATTTGACCACTTAGAATATGTACACATTTTTTTCTTTTATTCATGTTCTCTTCTCTTATACCATCTCAATGTTAAGCTGACCAATAAAGATTAGTTTACAGCCGGGCACCTGTAATCCTAGCAACTCAAGAGGCTGAGATGTGAGGATCATGGTTCAAAGCCAGCCTAGGCAGGAAAGTCTGAAAGACTCTTATCTCCAATAAACCACTAGAAAACCGGAAGTGGCACTGTAGCTCAAGCAGTAGAGCGCTAGCCTTGAGCTGAAGAGCTCAGGGACAGCACCCAGGCCCAGAGTTCAAATCCCATGACTGACCAAAAAAAAAAAAAAGATTAGTTTACAAAAAAATATATCCTAAAGACAATTAAACTATGTCTACGCTGAAACAAAAAATAGTAATTCACAAAATAGAATATGTACTGTGGCCTGTGTTTACATATATTTAAGGTTATGCAAAGAATACACTCAATAGTTAATGATAATTATTTTTTGGTGTGAAGAATTACGGATGACTTTCAGTTTCTTGGTTTCACTCTTTTAACATTTTCTGTGGCAAAAACTTTCATTTTGAAATTAAATTATAGTGATTCTCTCCTCCATGTTAACATACTAGTTTACAGAAAGAGATTGCGTTAAGGCCAAAGTCTGAAAGTGTGACAAGATGACATTCAGCTCCGTTTCACCTATAATTAAAAACAATCAATTCATAATAAATGGGGTTTTTGGATTTTCGAGATGGGGGTCTCAATATATCATACAGACTGGCCTTAAAACTCCTGATGCTGGGGAGGGAATGGATGATAGGGGAAAAACAAAGGAGGAGGTAACAATGCTCAATAGGAAATGTACTCATTACCTTACTCATGTAACTACAACCCCTCTGTACAGTATTTTTACAATAAAAAACATATTTAAAAAAAAACTCCTGATCTTCCTGTCTTGGACTCCCTTGTGCTGAGATCACACATCTGTGTCATCACATCTGGCTTATACAAATCACTATGTTCATTCAAGAAAGAAGGAAAGGAAGAAAGGGAAAACAGCATGTATAAAACTGCAAGTTAAATTTTGTTCTAGATCACCTGGTTAAAAAAAAAACTTACATGAGGGAAACATGAGAACATTACTATAATGTAGATTTTATGTCTTCGTTACCGATGAGAAAAAGAAAACTTAAGAGAATGAAAGACACTAGGCAAAGTTCACAAAGCAATTCACAAATGATTGTGACAGGATTTTAATCCATGTCAGAGTCCATGTGTACCTACACTATATAATGATATCGGCTTTTATATTCTAATCTACCAGGTGTTGGCTTGTCTATGGGGAGTTTATACATTACATACTAGGGAAAATTAAATGTGAGAATATTTCTCCTATTATTATTATAATTAATCCTGTGGGGATGAATATTCATGTGATCAATCCTATTTCACCCCTCTACTCCTCTAATTCCCCAACTCCAATACAAAGGACTGTCCCAAACCTGGACTTTGCACTATCCAAACAAGCAATTCCTACTTTCTGATAGTTCAACTTCTCTACTTCCTACATCTAAGTGCTCATTATCCCCACCTAACCCCTAAGTGCTAGGATTACTGTAATCAGGTTGTATCTAACCTTCTCTAAGAATTGCTTGAATTAATTATGGACATGTTTGGGTTTCCAAAATTTCAGTGAGACAGTGTCAAGAAAACCACTGGAATATCACATTATCCCCAAACCATGAGATCACTTAATCAGCTGAATGAAACACAACTTGCATCTCTTAATTGAACAGCATACAGTGTGCTTTAGAGAAACTGATACAGCTCATATAACAGCAAAACCAAGAGATGAGCAAGCACTAACACGGATATAAGAAAATAAAAACTCACTCAACAGATTTAACCTCCCCTACTTCCTGGTCACTAGCCTCTAGAACAAAATTCAAAACTTAGTATTCCTGGGCTTCAAGTCTCTGGTTACATATATATCTTTAATATATATCTATATATCTTTATATATAGATATATATATATATCTTTAATATATATCTATATATCTTTATATATATATATACATATACATATATCTTTAATAAACTAGCCTGCCTAGAACAGGAAGCATTTAAGCAGAAGTAGAAAATTTTCTTAATGTAGCATTCTTCTAAGGTCAGGGACTTCTCTCAATGAATTAGAGTCATCAAAACTTAAAATTATATGAGCTTCTACTCCCCAAAACGAATGTTTCCACTTTTCTTTTTTTTTTTTGAGACATTAAACCTTCTGCACATCTAATAGTAAATTAAATATCCAAGAGACTTAGTCCATCTTCCTTAACCCATTGCAAGAGTGCTGTGCACACTACTACCTGCTTACATGGAGTAGTGATGAGAATTCAACCAACTTCAGTCCTCTCCACCTGGGCAAGAGAAGACCACTTTGACTTCATTGACAGCAGAAACTAAGGCCCAGCAAATTTCTCAAGTTCTTAGATGCGCCACAACTCATTAAAGCATGGTGGTTTTGTTTAATTTTACATGCTCAGGTGTCTGGCATCTATTACTAGCGTGTATTTAAATATATAAATGTGACATCCTAAATAAAGATAATTACACATATCCATAGATTTTGGAAATAAATCAAGTGTATATATATATATATATATATGAGAAGTACTAGAAAGGCATCTGACCTAATAAGGGACTGTATATTTTCTGACATTCTTGTCACTTAAAACTGATTATCATATAAAACTGTGGCAAGTGCCCCAAGGTTTACAGTGAGCTGACAAGGGATAGAGGAATAGAAACGTGGATTAAAACTTTAGTAGCTTCCAAAATGCTAATATTTCAAAGTATCAACAACACTATTCTAAATGAGTTTGTTAAAGCATGATAGGGAAGACGTACTTACAGCAATTTAAATTGGGTGTGATTTTCATCAGTGCAATGCATATTCACAAGTTCATCCCAATCCCCCTCAACCCAGGAAAACCTGCAGTCCTTTGACAGAAAGGACTCGTGTGCAAGAAACAGATCTTTTATCTTTCTCCCACTCCTAGTCAATCACTGAAGTCTTTAACTTTCATCATTCATCTCAAGGTCTATTGGTATTGCACAGGATGAAGCAGCCTCTGAAAAATTTTTGTTTTTGTCTCCCTGAAGTCAGGTGCGTGAGTCAGGTGCCAAGCTCACATAGAGCAAGAACTTTTTTTTTAAGGTTCATTATCTCTCATTTTAAAAATGAAATTTCATTCTCTCATTAGTACTGGCTCATGACAAGAGTTATAAGGTTCGGTTATCTTTAATTAAAAAGAATCAGTTCTTTTTTTTTTTTTAAAGAGCTGGGTATATTCAGAAAATGAAACTTCTCCATGTCTATGTTTGAGAATTGTTAAGTAACCTCCTCCTCCATGCTCATCATTGAGAGGCAATTGGCAGGTTTGAATTTTCTGTATGCCATATGTGTAATAAAATATACCACTGACACTGACTTTGAAGGGACCATTTTCACATGCAGCACACATAGGGATCCAAAGAAATTGATCAACAAACCACCTAACAAATACTAGGTCTCCTAATCAGGAAACAACCTTTTGTCCTAAGGGAGCAGGAGGAGGAAGTAGGAGGGGACAGTTAAATAGAAAGCAATTATTTTCTTGAACAATTAATGTAGGAACAAACAATGTAGGAAGACATCTCACTTTGTTAACAAAATAAAAACACTACACTTAATACATATTACTTTCACTACTACATTATTGTTTTTTATTTTTAATATTTAAAGCAATCTACTCCAAAAAATGTATTCCTTAATGTATCCCATTTATAACAGCTTCCTTTTACTATGCATTGTGTCAGCCTTTCGAAGTCATTACTCATTACACAAGACACAATTACCTTTAAACTTAAATGCCTGTTATATAAGCTAAAGAAGTTGATGGAAATCAGGATGAATGTTCTGAAGCCATTTACTGGAGCTTCAGGATGTAATTATTGCCAATATATAACAAAGATTTTAATATTTACTTTCTGTTTCGTATTACCAGTTAATTGAATAGAGGTCAAGGATGATATATTTGTCTCTTATGAAACATGATGGCACCACAGTGAAACTATTCATTAGACTCTGGCTGGGATTTTCTTCAATTTAGTCATGGGTACAGGCTGGCATCAGTCCTGTGGCAGTAATCAATGGAAAATAAAAAGAAACTATATTCCATGTTGAAACTTCTTCCCACTTTCCAACAGGACATTGGAAAAATGACAATAATGATGTAGCATTATATGTAGTTAGACCAATGCTTAGGATGATAGCAGTGATTCTTTTCTCATGCTAAGAAAACAGCAGGGTTTGGAGAAGACAGCAGGTTAGGCTCTGTGTTTGTAGGTTGGTACTATTCTTCAAATTCTTCCTGTGCTTCCACATTCTCTAAGTTTACTTTAAGACAGAGTTAGTTAAAAGAAGAGTAAGACAGAAAAATATATTTGTTTAAAATACTACAGTGCTGTGCACAGGTTGCCCACACTTGCAATTCCAGCTACTCAGAAGGCTGAGATCTAAGGATTGCAATTTCAAGCGAACCCAGACAGGAACGTTCACAAGACTCTTAACTCCACTTAACCACCAAAAAACCAGAAGCGGAGCTGTGGCTCAAGTGGTAGCGCACTAGTGTTGAGCCAAAAAGCTCAATGACAGCACCCAGGCCCTGAGTTCAAGCCCCAGTACCCCACCTACCCATGCAAAAAATAAAAATGAAAAGGTATTTGAAATCATCCTCTTTTAGCATGTTTCAGAAGAGATTTTTTTTGAATTGCTAAACCTATATATTTTCTTTACCACTATGATTTCCCTGAACTGCAGACAAATTAATTATAATTGGCCAAAAAACAGAGGCATTCTAGCACCTTCTTTAGCAAATATTGCACTTAAAATTTCCTCTGATGTCATCAGCACCCAAGGAGCAATAGTTAATGAAACTGCACAACTATACTTCCTTATTCTAGCTATCCTTTGCTTAAATATTAAAACACAATTATAAGCCAAGTGTAATAGCTCAAGCCTATAATCCTAGCTACTTGGGAGAGGTATGATGGCGCAAGGCCAGTCTGGACACAGAGTAAGTTTGCAAGACTCCATTTCAACCAGTGGCAAGGGATGGTATTGGGCACCTGCTAGCCCCAGTGATATAGGAATTATAAAGAGAACTGAAGCCTACGCAGATACTAACATAAAAAGTCAGAGCCTACCTTGAAAATAACCAATGGAAAAAAGGGGCTGGATGTGTGGCTCAAGTGGTACAGCACCTGTCTAGCAAATAGGAAGCCCTCCTCAGCTAAATCACCAATACCACTGGGAAATATATATATATATATATAATATGTGTAATTATATATGTATTCATCTTATCAAAATTTCCAATCTTGACATTGATATTTTTTAGTGTAAGAAAATAAACATCTACCATAGAAGAGAATGGCATGTATAAAGTAATAAGATTTTAGTCATTTCTATTCCATTACTCTAAAAAGCACTTTGTAGTCATTTAGTCTGTACCATAATTGAGAACATATTTGCCAAAAATCTAATGGATTTTTTTATTCATTTTAAATCATTCTGGCAAAAAAAAATAGGGCTTTTGAACAGAGGGATTTAAATACTTTCTTTCAAAAGAAAAGAAATAAAACCTGGGGAACGGGTTGTAAAGGGAACAAATACTAAGATTTATGTGACTTACTTGGCTGTATTAGAGATTTAAAAGGTTAATTCTATAGAATTAGTTAAATTTTAAAGGAGTATAATGATCAAATCATCTAGCACATCTAGCAAGAATTGCATGGCAAAACACCAAATTTCCAGAAAATAATTTGCCAGGTAGGGGTATTTAAGTTGTTGCAAATTAGCACAATTAAAACCTAGTCCTGGGCCGGTAAGATGACACAGGCTCATAATCCTAGCTATGAGGTGAAAGTAGTCCAATGCCCACCCTGGGCAGGAACATGAGACCCTATATGACAAATAACCTGAAGAAAACAATGCTGCGGTTATTGCTTCAGTGGTAGAGCATCTGCCTAACAAGTGTAAGGATCTTAGTACAAACTCCAGCACCATAGGAAGAGGGGAAGATTCTCTTCTTAATAAGATAAATATTTTAGAAAATGTTTAAACAATTTTTGGAATGGACCTACAAAGTGTGTCTTTTCTAAGTATCCAGGATGCTACTACTGATAAAGAACGCTTACTAAAGGAATAATATATTTTTCATAGCAGCACTTAAACAATCATACAAATATCTTAATTGATTTAATCTCACTATATTGTTTACATAACTTACTATATATGTTTCATAACTATATAAGTAGAAATAGAATTCATTATAATGTTCCTCCTTTGATATGATCTATAGCTACACAACTGTATCCAGACATCCTTGCCAAATTCTGGCAAAATGACACCCGCATGATTCACTCTGATAATCTGGTTTCGTGCCAGGGTTATAAGGTTGTATTAGTTTGGTAATAACAGATGGCAATAAAAATATATATGAAAGTTTCAAACTCAACAGAATAAAAAAAGTGCAATAGTAAATTATGAGAAGAACCACACTTTAAGCATCATGAATTAGGTCTTTACTTTTGTAATGCACAACTATGCCATACTGGAATATATCAAAAAGAAAATACCATACAAGTATAAAATATTGTACCGATGTCATGTTAACACTGTATACAAATGCTAGTTCTTAAAACTCTAGAAAAGTGTTCCACACTCACTCTCATACTGCATTAAGAGTCTGAGAATAACTAAGTCTATGGGTTAGTTTTTGATCAAGGGTTTGAGCTGGAAATGGAGGCAGGCATTGTAGTTGTTAACAACTTATTGAAAACTTCACTCTCATTAAAGACACTATCTTACCATAAGGTGTTTTGTTTTTCCTTGTTCTTGTTACTACGAGGAAAATCAGAAGTCAGAGAGAATACAAGCTATTGAATAAACAGAAATGCTGCATTTCTGGTACAATGACAAACCTATTTTGGCACTTTCTCAAATAATGCCTTTTTCAGTTAATACCAAGTCCAAGTTCTTATATTAGGTACACACATTTCTAGTGAATACATAGTGACTCAACATGTAAGTGCTAAAGCATGTATAAAATAATTTCATAAGAGAACTACAAATGCTAGAATTACATCCAAGCCAGATGTAAGTTTGCTGCTGAGAACTATCTCACCTATCAGAGCCCAAACACATTCCTAAATCCAGGCAATGAACAAAAATAAAAGTTGATAAAATTGCTTAGGCCATTTATTCCCATATAGAATTGTTCCCAATAGTATGTGATTTAATTTTAATTCATCCAGTTTTTAAAAAATGCTTGGTGCTAACAAATTCCAATTGCTTTGTTTAGAAATCTATTAGCAGACTAGTTGGTATTGATATAATACCACAGTTAATTGTACCTTCTAGATTTGGGAAGCCAGGCTGCTCTGTAGCAATCCCATAAACCTAATTAGATAATGCAAAGTTAATTTCTTCCTCAAGTTTCAGTATACCAGTCCTTGTATTCAGTGAACTGAATCGGGTCTCCCTGCTGGCGTGTTTAAATGCTTCTCAGGAGCAATGCTTGAAAACACTACGAAGGCTTTGGGAGCTCAGAAGGGAATTTGTAATGGAGTCGAAATAAGAACATTTCTCATTTTGAAATATCCAGGATTCTTAGCAAATGAAATAACTGAAGTAGCTCTTCCTGATCTGAAGGACGTAAGCCATGAGTAGTTGCTGTTTAAGGTGTCTCTGTTGTTGCTTTGAAGAGTCACAAGGCTGAGTTAAGAGTTAAAAATCTCATTTTACAAAGAAATTATCATTTTATAATCTTTACACAGATTACTGAAATGCTGGACACACACAATTTTGATATTCTCTTTCTTCAAATACATCAGCCAAATTAACATACTGAAGACTAAAACTTTTCCTAAGGTTCTAGGGATAAAATTTCTTTTCCAACCAATTTTTTAGTTATGACTTTACAAGTTACTGGAGTCCAGACAGACAAAGAAATGCCTAATATATGTTATAATATCTAGTATGTACTCTACTCTCTAATGTCATCACAACTACATGATTACAGATCAGTCTTAAAAAACATATACACGTATCTATGTACTCACACACCACTTTGATGGAGAGCCACCTAAATACAGTAGCAAACAACATGGGTCTAGTGCCTCTCTGATTCTTATGGTTTTCTTTCTCTCCTATGGTAGGTGGTGAAGATTACTGTTTACCACCTCAACTCTTTTCTCATTTGGCAGTTCCCCCAGCCAGTTATTTACTAACTAATTTACCTCTGTACCATCCAAGATGCTAAACAATTCCTTTGTCTCTAGATCTAAGTACTACTGGTTAGATCAGTAGATTATTCCTCCAAGGCTATGGGTACATCCTTCCTTAACCAGCTTTTTCCAGAGTGTAGCACTTGAATTTGCTGATGGTCCTGACCATGTTTCCTGTCTCATATTCTATTTTTTTTTCCAGGGCCCAGTCATGTCCCCAGGGTTGATCATCATCTTTCATACTGTTCCATATACTTGACTGCTTTCCTCGTGTTCTCTTAGAGGTAAGATGTTCTAAGACAAGCTGTCTGATAGCACCCGATCTCATTATAGTAGGTGCTGCTTCTATGGGATTCTGTGGGTCCTGGTGGATTTAGCTAGTAACAATTCTCATTTTACTGCAATTATTTGTCTGCACATCTAGGCACAAAATCCTGTGACCAAACACAATGTGATCACCTATTTTATGTTGGACCCACACAAATTACCATTCAACTCAAGATACTTAGTGAAAGGATGAAGGCTAAGGGACAATGAATGCAAACTGCAACAAATAATCACCCTAATAACTGACCTGAGCAGCTACACTTCTCATGACCTGAATCAAGACTACATCTTTGAGTTTATCCAGTACTACACTCTCTCTAAACCAACATGCACCAGCCACACACCACCTCTCAGTCCAAGCTCTGGGACTTTTGCAATTCTTGTACCCTCTGTCTGGAATGCAACTCCCTCAGATTACCAGGGCTTCCCCTAGGCTTCAGCTCAGCCATCATCTTTCCTGACCCTCCTTGACTTCCCGTGAATGATCTTTTCTGTGCCTCCATCTCATTCTCTTAACTGAAATTATTCTATTGCCTACGTATCCTGCTTTCGGTGCACTCCATAGGAACTTGTCTATGTTGTTAAAATCTGTGGAGTACAGGGTCAGAGAGGAGAGCTTAAAGTTGGGACACTTGAGACTGAATCTTCGCCCTACTGCTTACTAAGTAAATGAGCTTAGACAGCTTGGACAGAGTTCATCTCTCTAGAGTTAGCAGATTCATGTATAAAGGTAGGTTCAGATCAGACTTAGAGGATGTCCATTACAATTAAACAACATGCAGAATATTTACCTGCTCAAAGAAAGGACTCAACACATGTAATCTATTATCACTGTTATTATTTTCTACTGTATGGTACCTACAATGTCCACAGCAATGGAGTCCAGTTAGTTCTACTCAACAATATCTGAATGGTTGAATTTGAATTGCTAAGTTAATGTCATGATTTCTTCAACTCCCTTGAAAAAGCTACTCTAAAGCTGAAATAGCCTGCTATTTCATTTCCTTTAAATATGACCCAAGCTTAACTTTTCCAACATTTTTTTCACCAGTAAAACTGGGCTTCTAGCCAGGTACTGGTGGCTCATGCTTGCAATCCCAGCGACTCAAGAAGCTGGGCTCTGAGGGTTGTGGTTCAAAGTTAGCCAGGATACGAAGGTCCAATGAACCTCCACACAGCCAGAAGTAGAGGTGTGGCTCAAGTGGTAGAGAGCCAAGCTTCAGCAAAAAGGCTAGTGCCCAGACCCTGAGTTCAAGCCCCACTACCGACACAAATACAAAACAAACAAAAAAACATGGATTTCTTTTTGGTCTCACCATTATTCCTTGTTCTTCCTTGTAACTCTACCTGACTTAAGCCCACTGACATTCAAGTTCTAGCCACATACTATGGTGTGTGTTTTTTTCCTTCTCAACTCCCACCTCCCACACCTCTGTAAAAACCGTTTCATGACTGCTACAAATTCATACAGCTTCTCTCTCTGAGCAGACCAGAGTCTGTGCCCTTGATATTCTGCACAGCCCAGTGCCTCACAAGAAAACAAAAGAAAGCCTGAAACACAGGAATTGTGCAAATGGAAGATTGGTGGTCTAGCACATGCATGCCTTTCCTCTGTGTGTGTGTGTGTGTGTGTGTGTCCTCAAGTAGAATGTAAGTCCTGAGAACAAATACTTTCACATTAGATACTCTCAATATTCTTCAGGACATAGATATATTTACAGAATTGCTATTATGGATGCCTACTATGTGGCCATTATGTCAAGAATTGAGTAACATCTTCCTAGGCCAGGATTGTCTAACATCTCCACTCTATTCAATCTCCAATGCCTAGAGCAACAAGTGACATGAAAAAACACTCAAAAATATGTAAAATAACTGTTGAGGGAATAGTACTATATTTTATAGTATAGTTTATAATATCAATATATCATCCAACTGTTACAAAAATTCCATCACCATTTATGTGAATTCCACTTTTTTATGCTTCTCCTTCTGCCTCATATAAAAACAATCATAAACCCTTTCATAGCCTTTGTCAATTATATTTTAAAAATTAAATGTTCTAATTTAGTTACTTTTTCTTGTTAGACTATATATTCAATCTGCAAGAATATGAACTCAATACAAAGACCATTATCTACTTGGAAGCTGAATCATCATCATGATTTTCCTGCATATAACAGCTACTTCCTATATTGAAATCTTGTCGTCCAACTCTTTGAAGTTTGAATTTGGGCAAATATTCTGTTTACAGGTGGCTCAAGCTCAGAATTTACTTTTCATTCATGATGCATTCATTTCTCTTCCTCCAACCCATTATTGACAGGCCTAACACAACTTATACAGAAACCCCAATTACATGTATCTTAATTTATCCTACATAGCTAGCATAAGTCACAAAAGAATGACCCAAATCTGTTGTCCAACAGTTTTTATTCCCCTTACTGATATCTGCACACTCCCAGATGGCTATCTTAAACCTTTCTGCCAATTAGTTTGGCTGTTAATGAAATACACCCTTGTGATAGCTCTCATATAGTTTCTTTACATTGCTACTGGATCAAGGGATGTCTTATTTCCCCTCTCAACTCCCTTCCTAAAGTACGATGAATATAAGCTCTTGAGAGCAGATAGTCTCAGTATTCTCTACAGAGTCTTACCGAGGTAAGAGATGGAGATTCTGGCTGTAGAAGGTCGATGATTGACCTTACTAAGACCATGAAGTGGGAAACCCCGCCATAGAAATTCTGAATACAGAAATTCTTAGGACGCCACTAAACATTTTAGGCACGCAAACCCAATCCTTTGGGGAAGACATGGATATATCTTACTTCATGTTGTCTAACAAAAAATTTGATTATGTGCCTGCTCAGACTTAGCATCAAGTAGAGACAGGACAGAAAGTCTATGACTAGCTCTCTCCCCAAGGGGCTATCCATGGTCTAAAGCTCTGGTTTACCAGAAATTCTAGGAAAAGAAAAAGCTTTTCTAATTCTCAACCCTGAAAAACATACCTGGGTTTGCATTAATTTGAGAAGGTCTATAAACCTGGATTTCTTTAGTGATATGGGGATTTTTTAAAAAAAAATTATGATGGTGGTTAGGTGGTGGAGGGTTGGGAAGAAACAAGAAAACAAAAAACGATCCTGTCAGGGAAGAAGAACTGAAACAGTGACTACCCTGCTACTTGGCTCCATCCCTAATAGTATTAACTATGTGAAACAGACTCTTAGGTCAAGGTCACAACTTTTCAGTTCACAAGGATGGTTATTACGGAGGTAAAATGATCTGGATGCATTAACATGGAATTGACACAGGGTGGTCAAATCTGCCACAAATCCTCATTTCATCGATATTCCTTTCCAATCTCTCAGCTTGTTTATCACATAGTCATCTTGGCCTTAGAGTAGTACCTGAATTAGGTCTTACCACATATTGTCTGGAACGTAGGTGGCATTAATGGTTCGGTATTAAGGGCTGTATTTAAAGAGAAGTATCTCTATGTTTTACCAGCACTGAACCTTTCAGTAGAACTACCAAAGTTAAAAATGTGTCAAGATTTCCATTACAAACTTTTATTTTCAGAGTTGATGATTGAACTTTAAACATTCAGGTCTAAAATCTGAGGGAAAGGGTGTCAATCTGAAACATACTATAATTTGTTTCATTAAAGGAACTTTCTACATTTTTACAAGGCTAACTGGCATTAAAAAAAAAAAAGTAACCAAGTACAACAGAAAAAGTGCAAATGCTGTCATCCCAACTTTTCAGAATATTATCCTAGACCTCTTAATATCTTCACTCACACATCCAATCCCACCAAACCCAGAGGTCTTTGCATCTTTAACAGTTCATGAATTAAAAGTACATTCTTCAGCTCCCCAACTCCTCAGACAAACCAAGTAAGCAATGTAACCTGTCATCTGAGCTATATAATTTCTATGTCTAGCATATGCATGTTTCCTGCAGCCACTCACAGTGGTCTTTCAAAACACAAACATGATCATGTCCTAAATTTTGAGTATGGTGTGTAAGACACATCCCCAGCTTTGTAACATCATTCCACCTCTCTTCTCCCTTTGCATGTTCCAACTCCACTGGTCTTCCAGTCCCGCCCTTTGTTCACCACACCTCCTGCCTCAGAATCTCTATTTCTATTACTCCTTCCAAAACTGTCTCTTCCTACTCCCAGATCAACAACTCTTCTTCATCTCTTAGATTTCAATTCAAATGTAATTTCTTCAGGCAATGCTTTTATGACCACCTCTCCCCCCCCCTCACAGAATGTAGCAACATTGTTCATGGAGGCTTGGTTAATGTGTATTTCACTATGCTACAAGACCTGTGAGGTTAAGGGCAAAGAGTGCTTCTTTAATTTCTAGCATTATACCTGATGTCAAGCAGGCATTCAAAACTGTTTGAGTAAATCGATGGACAATAAACCAAACAACAAAATAGGACTGGAACAGTAGGATCGTTTTTTTAAATCATTCCCTTTAAAGGGCAAAGACTCAAACAGGAGATGGTAAGAAATATGTTTCTCTTGTCTTTACAAGTGGGCAGATCTAAAGTAAAAATTAAAAATCTGGATAAATTTACACTAATAAAACATAATGTAATAAGGTAAGGAAGGTCCAGGTCTTAACAGACTTCATTTTGTTGAATGAGAATACTGATAGTACAGGACACACACACACACACACACACACACACACACACACACACACAGAATAAGGCAGATGTAGCCACCAGAACAAGCATGCTAAAAGTAAAGACAGAACCTACATGTGACTAATTATTCTAGCCTATTTCAGGCCATTTAAGATGGGCTGGTGAGAGAGCCCAGCATTAGAGAAGCAAGGTTCTCATAATGGATGGCACCTGGGGGGAGGAGAAACTCAAGAATTTTCCATAACAGCAGCTCTTCCAGGGCTGGGTCTCAGGAGTTCTTTGGGTGATGGAGAGTCTCTACACTCTTATGATTTAAACACTCCTCCTACACTCGCCTGGATTACTGTTTGCCTGGGAAAGTTAAAGGGTTTCATTCTTCTGATACCTAAGCATTCTCTCGAATGTTAATTTATGTTGGTAAATAATAAAATCTAGCGTCTATCTTGCACCTGTGAGAAATCACAATGGGATCCACTGATAAACTTTATCCAAAAAAAAAAAAAAAAGGACCACAGCAATCAGGATTTCGTCACCTCACGCCATCCTTAAACGAGCTGTGTGGCTGAGCGGGTCTCAACACCAGTATCTCAGTTTGGGAAGGGGTACCGCGCTGAAGTAAAGGACATCCTGGACACCGTTAGGTTTGTCCATTTCCCCGTAACTTTTCTCCTAGAGAATCAGGGGCTAACCCCCTCATGAAAGGCCATTCGAGGACTCTAAATGGTCCCAAGCAAGTGTCACCTTCCGTGATCCCAGCAGCTATGGCTGGGAGAGCAACAATGCTAAGCCAGGCCCCCATGCCCCAGGGCAGCCAGGAACCCACCCAAAAGGGACAGGTGGACACGTCACCAAAAAACCGTCCCTTAGATAACCCGGTGGGGCTCCAACCCGGCCCGGATGCCCACCGTCCCCCAGAGACTTGTAGATGTGACTTGTGCGTCTGAAGTTGTGACCAGGGCCAGATCCGACGGGGGGACACACTCTCCCCGGGATTCTCAACGTCCCAAAGGCTGCCAGGGGGGCCCAGCTCCGCAGGAGGAAAGTCAGGGAGGACGATCACACCCAGGCGCGGCTCCGCTTCCCGGCAAAAGGCACCCTGCACAGGGGGACGCCTACAAACTCCTGTTTCTCCGGGGCCTCGAACCCCTCACGCTTGGCTCCTGGGGCCCGTAGGGGGAGGGGTGCGCGAAGTCTCGGAGGAAAAAGGCGGAGGGTGGCGGGGGTTACGACGGTTCACCGGGAAGAAGGGGTCACGCGGAGGGTGAGGGGGGCGGGCAGGAGCCAGCTCCTTCCATCCACCAACGGCTGGCTGGGTCGGTGCCCGGCGCGCGCCGGGCTCGCGGTAACTAAGGCTCCCCAGGCGTCAGGCTAAGCCCCGGAAAAGCCCGGGGTGTCAAGGCTAACACCCCGCGTCCGAGGCGGCAGACAAATGCGTCCCCGCGGGGCAGCCGCCAGCTCCGCGCCCTGGCGCGGCGCAAGTTACTTAGTTTCAGCCGGGAAAGAGGAAGCAGGATCGGAGCGCGGCGAGCCCAAGGGGAGGAGGGTGGAAGGGGCAGGATTCGAACCTCCGGTCGTCCAAGCAAACCGGAGGAACGGCCAGGGCAGGGCGAGGCCCCGGCCCTTGGAGTGGAAGCGGGCAGCGCGCGCTCGGTGGAGCGGGGCGGAGGCGGGGCGCCATGGTCCTCCCCGGCTGCTCGGCGGGCGGACCCGGGGTA
>NW_012267220.1:7611015-7686323 GCF_000151885.1 Dipodomys ordii | reverse complement strand
CCCCCGCCGCCGCCGCCGCCGCCTCCTCCTCCTCCCGGCCTTTCCCCCACCCCGGCCGCAACGCCCGCCGTCCTCTCCGCCTCCAGATCCGGAACTCCCCTCTCGGCGACACCTCCCCGGCGCCTCCCGCCGCACCCCTCCCTCCGGCGGCCTCCGCAGCGCTCGGGCCGGCCCGCCCGCCTGGCTCGCCGGGCTTTCCCCACTTTCGCTCGCTCCCTACCTGCCCTTTTTCCAGATCCGCAGTTCCCTCCTCTCCTCCACCCTGCGCCGCGTCCGTTCCTCCCCACCCCCCACCCCCGGTAACTAACTTAGTACTCCCCCCCCCCCCACGCCTGGACCCACCGCTCCGCGCCCGGGAAAGCCGAGCCCCAAACTTTTGTGGTCATTCAGGATCGGATCTCCGCCCTGAAGGCCTGTGTCGTCCCCCCCTCCACCCCCCCTTCCGAGGTCCCCCTCCCCGTCCCGGCCCCCGACCCAGGCTCTCCCGCCGGCCTGGAGGCCGCCGGGCCGCCCGCCGGCCTCCTGCTGCCCACGGCCCGAGCCCCCCCAGCCCGAGGCTCGCAGGAAGCCCCGCAGGAAGTCGGGGCCGGGCCGGTCGCCGCCGCAGACCTCCACGTGGCTGATTGATCGCCGGGAGGGTTTATTGTTACTGATGGGTCGATGGATTGATTGATCCTCACACAGGCCCGAGTGAGGTGTGCCAGTCTCGCTGCCCCAAGGTGCTCCCAGGGAGCACCCTTCCCCCTAAAGCCAAGTAGAAGAAGGCGGTGTTTGCCGTGTCCACGGGCGGATAAGTTTCTGGTGGGAGGAAGGAAGGCAGCTTTGTGGATTCTTAGAACTGTTCCCCCTCTGCTGCCGCCCGCTCAGCTTTGCAGGTGCCTCTCCCTGAGGAAACACTGTGCCCATTTCCTACTACAGATGTCAATCACCATATCTGTCCGCACCGCTCTGTAAACTGCCTGGTTTAAACAGGATAATTAGATTCTTAAAAAACAAACCTGTCATCACATGGTGAGCTTTGGTTATCCCCCCCCCCATATCACCTCACATTTGCATTTCTTTCCCTCCTACTTAAGCACGAGCAAAACCTGATTGTTAACGGTGATTGAATCTTACATGTGTGCTCTCATTTTCACAGAAGAGACAGATTTTAGAACTGATCTTTTAAGAAGATAAGGCTGTGGTGAAAAGCGGCTTAGGGGTTGGAGGCGAGGCTCAGCTGGCAGAGACTAGCTGATGAGCTAAAGAGGCAGGTACTGAGTTCAAATCCCGATCTTGGACCTAGAATACAAAGAACATAGCTAGATGGGTATAGCATAGAAAATGACCCATCTCCACTGAAATGCTGGTGTTGGTTCCAAGGCCCAGTTAGTACACTGAGAAGATCATTGACTGTCACTGATCTATCCGCCTGTGGTGTTTGCAGAGACTTTGAAATACATATGAAAGGCCACAAAGTTAGAAACTGATGAATAGTTACATGGTTGTAAAAGCCCAAGTTTCTCTATTTACAAGAAACTGAAAGTAGACCTTAAAATACATGTCCCCTTTTTTTTTTTTTTCAATTTTGCCGGGAGGCAGCCTTTATTAAGTTGACAGAACTCTTTAGAAAATGAGGCAGTGCACTCAAAGCTTAGGTCAGGAAGAACCACACTTAACCTATGGGAGCTCAAAGCTTTTATCTGCCAAACAGTGATTATAATACTTCACAATATTATCAAAAAGAGTAATTGAGGCCAAGTACATATGCAAATATCAAGTACAGCTTGTGAATGGAGGATGTCTTTGTGTTTGGGTACAATTCTTGCCCGAGGAGCTGATTACTCTGAACTGGAGTTGTTATGGTAGGGTGCCTCAGGCCTGTCTAGGCCAGGGAAGTGTTCATTGGGCAAGAGAGTAAAGGCTAGAACCTAAAAGAGGAGGGGGGTAGGGGAGGGAGGTGGAGGTGATTAAGAGAAACAGCCTCCTCCAGGTGGTAAGGGTATATAATGGCACCCACAGCTCAGAGGTCAGCTGGATCTCAGAACCAAGGCAACTGGAACAGAGAATTCTTTGAGTACCTAGTGTGTGCAGGTTGCTTTACATTTGTTATTTCCTCTCAACATCATGCTGCCTGAGATTGCTATGAACCTTTTGAAACCAGGATTCAGAGCAGGTTTTCCAACCTCAACATTCCTGTCACTACATACATCATCTTTGTCAAGTAATGATGACTATAATCACTTTATATAATATATGCATTATAATATTACATACATATTACAGAAATAAGTGCTCCCAGAAAGGAGGTAAAATAGGCCTAAAGATTTTTATTTTTGAAATTTCCCCAGATGTCACCTCTACTGAAGAGAAACCCTCCCTAAGGAATTGTGTTGTTCCTTGGGCTATACTCCTCTGGGGCTCTTCCTGTGCCCAGCCTCCCTCCCTCCAGTATCGAAGTTGAAAATCTTAAATCACTAAATGTAACTTGCTTGCCTTCAGGCCTTTGTACAGGGAGTTCTTTTCAATTGAAATATCTTCTGGCACCTTAACATCCAGCTTAGATGTCAGTTACCAAAAGGTTTTTCCAGACCCTTCCCCCACATTTCTTTCCACCAAAACAGATGGATAGCATGGGTAACCTGCTAAGATGTTTTCAATACACTCTCACATTTTTCCAGATAAATTGCCACTGTGTTGTAATTGCTTGATTTGTTTCCCACCCTCAGATAAAACTTACAAGAGCCTGGAGACTTGTCTATCTAGTTTATTATTGTATCCTCTCTGTCTGATGTGCAGAAAAGGCTTAATAAACATGTGGGATGGACTGCGGAGTGAATAATTAGATGGAAAAAAAAAGGGAACATAGAACTTACAAGGGAGGTCAGGCCACTATTCTGCTTCACTTCCATAGCTATTACTTAATTAGAACCATGATTATTTGGTATCTGATTGCCATCATTACTGGTCAATTGTTTCCCTCTTAACTCAAAATCTTACTAAGGCTGCTCAGAACTAGAAAGTGATCATTTTCATTTAAATTCATATTTTTGCAGTGATTGAAATGATGTATACAGAGTGGTGTATACATTTAGCTGCATACTCTAGGAATGCTTTAGCTGGGTACTTCTGGCCTCTTGTAAGTTTCTTCCCAGGCTGTCAATGGATCTACCATCATCTCTTAGCTTCTCGGGGCCTGAAGAATCTGCTTCCAAGTTCTTTGGCATGACCCACAGGAAAGCTTCAGTTCCTCTCTGGCAGTAGGAGATTTCTGTTCCCCATTACATGGGCCTCTCCATAGGGCTGCAGGTTGACACAGCAGCCTGATTTCCTACATGAATCATGTAGTGCAGAATCAGCAGACTACACAAGGATGTTCATACTAATAATAATAGGTAGGGGCATGGAAAGCTATTTGGAAGCTTGTGAACAGAGTTGGTAATCAAATATCAGGGCCAAAATACTTGTTTTCCATTTATTGTAAAAATTCAGTTACCCATGATAATATACTGGAGTCTTTCAACAAAAAAAAATCCATATCTTAAGTAATTGCTTATTTGATTATCTGGCAAAGAAATAACTTGGAATACGATCTTCATCTGTGAAAAGAAGGCATTGAACCAAATAATCTTTAACATCCTTTCCAATACTGAAGTTCTGAAATTAATCTATGATATTAATATGTGGTTGAGATGTAGATTTGTATTTTTATGTGGAATACTTACAAAGTTAAACTCCGCCTTTTACTTATTTGTTTTTTTCCTGACATAGATAACTATTTCGATGGTAGGCTTTGTGGATCATTCCTAAATTCTACTCATCTAGAATAAAAAACTTGTCAAAGATTTCCATTTGATGAGGTTAATGGTCTCCTACAGTGTTGTAAAGGAAAACAAAAATTGCTTATTTAAAGGCTGCTTGGATTTTACACTGTGGAACACTACCTCTTCATAAATTGGACTCCCACAATTTAGAGTGCTCTTCTGACTTAACCATTTATTTAAGAGGTGATTGAAATGTTTATCTCTTACCACTCTTGCTCAAAACCTATTCAACAACAGCTTTCCCATTGCTGTTAGAATTAAGCCCAAATTCCTGAATTTATTATCAGCACATCTGTGAGCATGCCTCTGCTGATCTCCATGGCCTCATGGCTGGTCAGTTACTTCTTCTTTTTCCATCTTAAGAACCATAGCCATTGTATTGCTTTCCTTTTGGAACAGGTCAGGTTCTCTCACCTGTAGACCTTTGTGTTGTTCCCTTTTCTAGGATACTCTTGGTGTTTCTACACCACCTTCTCCCACCAAACTCTTGTTACTCCTTCAAATTTCAATCTGTATGTCAATTCTTTCAGAACTCTCTGATTCTCTCCAGCCTCTTCTCCTTGCTAGATTGAGTCCATCTGTGCTCTCCCACCAGCCCTTAGGTCTCTTTCAGAGGACATATAACTCTACTTTGTAGGTGTTTGTACAGCTATCACCTTTATTGGAGCAAGGATTTTCTTTTGTCTTTTTTTTTTGGTAGGACTAGGGTGTTGAACTCAGGGCCTTGAGCTTGGTGGAGGTCACTTGACCACATTTCCAGTCTTCTTGTTTTACTTTGTTTTTCATATAGATAGGATCTCACTCTTTTTTGCGGGGGGAGGATTGTCTGGTCGTGGGGCCTGAACTCTGGGCCTGGGCGCTGTCCCTCAGCCCTTCAGCTCAAGGCTAGCGCTCTACCACTTGAGCCACAGCACACTACCGGCATTTTTTCTTTTTGCTTATGTGGTGCTGAGGAATCGAACCTAGGGCCTCATGCATGTAAGGCAAGCGCTCTACCACTGAGCCACCTTCCCAGCCCAGGATCTCACTCTTGTGTCCCAGTTGGCCTCACACTGTGGTATATGTAGCTTAGCCTTCCAGTGAGCTGGCCTCACAGGAATGAGGCACCATGCCTGGCCAAAGGCTACATTTCTTAGAAGCTAGGACCATTTTCATTTGTCAGTGGCTATTAGAATGCTGGCCATGTCTGCATAAGCAAAGGGAGCAGTGTTGGAGAGAGTAAAAGTATATTTCATGTGTTCATGTGTACAACTATAGAGAAGATTGAAAGCATACTTTAACAAGTATCAGCGTCTTAAAAGGCAATTATTTCTAATTATTTTAATAGAAATATATGTGAGTAGTTTTGCCTTTACTTGGTTGGGTGGAAAAGAAGCATAAACTGTTGTACATCTTATCTGGCCAAAATGAGTAATATGATTCCGAGATGAACTGATAGGTATTTCAAGCTAAATTACTGCTCACTGAAAGAAACGTATGCTAGCCAGACTTCCACCAACTTTCATGTGAAAATCTGGTACTGACAGACCTAGAACAAACTAACTTGTCTTTTCTTAATATTAATAATTATTAATTATCTGCCAGCTATGCCCAGAACCTCAGTCTTTAATGTGAGATCTGATGCTTAAAAGGGACTTGTCTTTGTTTTGTTACAGCCATTACTGTCTTAGAGCATACCATTTGTTCAAGGGGCAGAATGGAAAGATGCTAATGTCAGGGCCAGACTGAACTCTGGACCACACTGGACACATTTGGATAGCCAGAATCTTGGCAGAGATGTGAAAGTACTTTTATGTAGGGAAACAAGCCAAAGAGAAAGGAGCTTATCCAATGCAAAAATCTATAATTTCACAAAGCAATCCGACAGGAAGAACAAAGCACTTGTACCATCTTCATCTTCTGAATGTCTGATTTGTTCAAAGAAGATGTGTGTGTGTGTGTGTGTGTGTGTGTATGTGCACACGTGTGCATGTGTCACAGTCCTGAACTTAGGTCATGGGTGCTGTCCCTGAGCTTTATTTGCTCAAGACCAGTGCTCTACCACTTGAGCCACAGCTCCACTACTAGCTTAATTGGAGATGAGAGTTTCACAGACTTTTTTCTGCCTGGGCTGGCTTCAAACTGCAATCCTCAGATCTCAGCCTCTTGCATAGCTAGATTTGTAGGCTTGAGCCACCAGCACCAGGCAAGATTGGGTTGTTTTTAGTAAAAAATTGTTCCTACCAGCCTTTGTAGACATTTCTAGGGACACAGTTAAATATAAATGAAGATATCTAGAGACAGACTGTGGAGAGATTATCCCAAATAATCCAGGAGTTAGACATTGGACAGGCTGTCAATTCCAAACATTTGTTTTCCCTCTACACTATCCTGCATCCTGCCGGGGAACGGAAATTTCATCCTTTTATTATTTTCTAAAAACTGAATGATGAACAAGTAAATCTTCTCTTTCATTCCAATACACGACTGTATATTCAATCATTATTTGTAGAGCCACATCAGGGAATTGTAAGCCAAGAGTGTTGGTCTGCAGTGGGGCATTCAGAATACAGCCGTTTAGATAAATATACCTTTGGCACATTACAAAACCTTGAATTTCAGTTATACTTCATTTTGAAGAGTTGATTTTGAGGACTAGGTCTTGTGGGATAGTTCTATTTTCTCAAGCTATATAATATGACTGGTTAATAAATTATTTTCTATCATCCTTATTGTTTACAAACCTTTCTATTTATTCAACCTGGTTTCTTCGAGCATGTATGGCATGCTAGTCATTGTTGTAGGTGCTAGAGATATACCAATGAAATAATAAACCAGACAGTACCTGTCTTCAGGAAATGAGATGATAAATCAAACATTCATTTCGTTATCTTTACTACAATAACTCTTACATCACTTATGTGCCAAAGCATTGTCCTAAGAGTTTGCAATGATTAATTCATGTCTTTAGGTAGTAGATAGGAAGAAACATGCTATGGAATAAAAGGGAACAGGGAAATGTGATATAGTATCCTGGATTGAGGATGAGAGAGATTTCTGCTTTAGAAGTCACAGAAGATCTCATTGAGAAGATGGCAATTGAATGAGCCCTGAAGGGGATGAGTTAGCAAGCCAAATGAGAGGAGAGGGCTCCAAGCAGGCAAGTATACAGGACATGAGCCAAGAATGTTTTTTCTTATCTGGGGAAGACTTGAGGTGAGCTGCTGCTGAGTCCCTGAAGGGGAAAGCTTTGCATCTTAGTCCTGACTGTGGCTGTTAGTCAAAGAGAGACGGGAGAGACCTGGAGCAGTTTAGAGCAGACCCAGCCATGATTTAACTTTTTATCTAAATAGGATCATACCCTTTGGCCTCTAGATGTCCTTGTTAGGGGGAGTGGGGAGAAGGGGAGGAAAAAGAATAGATGAGAAAAAGCAAAAGCAAAGACTAGTTAGAAAGCCATTTAGATTGTGGTGCCAGAAACTGGAGTTGTAACAATGGCAGGAATTAGAACAGGTCAGAATCTGGATAGATCTGAGTATTCTTCAACTGTTATGGTTCCAAATAATTTAGTTTATTGTTTTGCTTCTAGACTCTCTGTATGTAGTTAAATTAATAACCTGTAAAAGCAACTCTTTAAATGCTCTAGCAGTACTTATTATTTAAAGAAGTCATGAGTACAATTACTCTATTTAACATCTTTTGTTTAGACTTTCATATAATACAATATATTTTCAAGTGGAACAACCTGTATTTGGAAATTAAATCTTCCATGCAACAATAGCAATTTAGGTCCAGGATTAACTGAGCTGATAAAAAAACAATGGCAAGCACTAGGTAAAATGTTTAATCTTCTGAAAGGTGCCTACGGGGTAACAAGAAAACAAGAAATACTGAGGTCACAGACTGAGGAAAAGGGGTGAGCTGAGCCGCTGTTTAGCTGCTTTTAAATGAAGGGCTCTGGCTAAATCGGAGATACATGAGGATCATTTGTATTCTCAGTTTGTGGGTTTAGGAACAAAACAAATTCAGGGCCAACCCCAAAGTAGTCTAATGGGATTGCAAAACCTAAGATCCCCAAAGGACTCTATTCTGAAGGTGAGAGAGAACGAAAAGTCCATTCCCCCTTATTCCTTGAATAGAAACCCTCTTTTACACATACCCACACAACCATCCAAGGAACTAGAATCAGGATTTGATTTTCATGATGGTTTGCAACCAGAATTTGTACTACTTGGGTGGTTTGAAAACCCAAGAGTTTAGTTAAAAGTAGGTTCAGACCAATCTATATCATAAAGCATCTGTAGAGCAAATACTTTATTTTGAAAGCACTCCTGCACTTCACACTTTGAAAAGTGTTCAGTTCTTACAGTCTTTTTTTTTTCTCTAATGTGTTACTCACAGATGAAAATCACAGAACACCTGAAGCCCCATGAGGGGGATTCAGCAGAAACAATAAGCTACAACACACAGTGCATTAAACAGAGCAGTAATACTGCCCAAGAAATAAGTGGGCTAAAGATTTAAAGAGAAACTTCTCTGAAGAGGAAAGAAGGATGGCCAATAGACACATGAAGAAATGCTCAACCTCCCTAGCCATAAGACATGCAAATCAAAACAACATGGAGATACTACCTCACCCCAGTTAGAATGGCTAGAATCAAGAACTCTAATAACAACAGATGCTGGAGGGGATGTGGACAGAAGGGAACCCTACTGCATTGCTGGTGGGAGTGTAAACTTGTTCAACCACTTTGGAGAGTAGTATGGAGGTTCCTCAAAAAACTCCACATAGAGCTCCCCTATGACCCAGCAATCCCACTTTTGGGCATTTACCCAAATGATCATAAACAAGACCACACTAAAGCTACCAGCACAACTATGTTTATTGCAGCCTTATTTACCATAGCTAAGATATGGAACCAACCCAGATGCCCCTCAGTAGATGAATGGATCAAGAAATGGAATTCTATGCCTCCATCAGAAAGAATGACATTGCCCCATTTGTTAGGAAATGGAAAAACTTGGAAAAAATTATATTAAGTGAAGTAAGGCAGGCCCAAAGAAACATAGGTCCCATGGTTTCCCTTATTTGCAATTACTAGTATGTGTCTGAGATAAGCAGAAACTGTCAGATAAGATGATGTTAGGTGAAATGAAACTCCAAGATAAGGACTCAAATGTTTTTCTATCTTGCTATTATTTCTAACATATTTATAAGATGATTTCTTGGTTGCTTTGTATGTCTCTCCCCCAGGTATAACCCCTGTTTTCACCGTATTTGATGTGGGTATAATTTGTGGGGGGGGGGGAAGGGAAAAAACAAATTGTTTCAATAGGGATACAGATGGACCCATTGCAACAATAAGATGTACAAGACATTATGTCGAAAAACGAACTTTACAACTTTGGCGGGGGCAGTGGGGTGTGGGGGTAGGGAGGTGGGAAAGGATGGGAAGGAGAAACAAAGGAGGAGGCAACAATGCTTGATAAGAAATGTACTCATTACCTTGCCCATGTAATTATAACCCCTCTGTACGGTATTTTCACACTAATAATAAAAATAGCAGTTATAACTATGGGGCACAAAAGAAAGTATGTTTAATATATCTTAGATTTCAAGAAGTCATAGAATCAGACATTGAAAAGATAACGGATGCGAGACGCTGCGCAGCTGTTTTCTGTTACATGGTCACCCAGACTCATCTCTCTCACCCGTTCCTCTAATATGTCTAAAAGAAAGGCGTCGTTTAGAACTTAGATGCTTTCATTTTCCTTTGTTCTCAGGTTTGAATCTTTGCTTGGATGAAGCCATCATAGGCATCGGGCTTTGTTCTCGTAACTCCACGCTGCTCCCAGGGCCCATGGACACCTTCCTGCAGAGACTCCTCGTGGTTCCAGGAAAACTCCACCCCTGACCTTATCTGAAAGTACAGGATGGTCACCATCAGGATACCCCTACCAGAAAACCCCAACAGGACAGGGCAAAGAAATCCCAAAGAAGGTAAGTCTCACCTTGGAATATATAACCCCTCCCCCCCCCCCTTCTCAGTCCCTCTGCAGCCATGCTTAAGAGAGCCTGAGCGGGTCTGCTGAGGTCTCTGCCTTCTTTCTCTCCTTTCGTCCTCTACATCTTTCCTAACACTTACGACTCAGTTTCCTAACAAAAACCTAGATTAATAGTTCCCACTGCTAGGAAATGGAGTCTTGAGGGTATCAGAATAAAGCAGAAAACGACTTCAACAGACCAGATCGACTTGAATGGAAAGTTGAAGAGGGATGCCAGGATCAACTGAGCAGAGTCAGGAGACCCAGGCATGGGTGTGAAGGTGGGGACTTAAATGGGGGTAATGGGTGGGGAGGGGCAGGGTCCCAGGTAGCTGGAAGGCTCAAAGAGTTGTGTGAATTTACTATACAGGTCTGGCTCTGGGAGCTTATTGTTTGAATAAGCCTCCTGCCCCAGTCTCTCAGACTATCACCTGAGAAGGCTGGGGAAGTGCGTTTCATATTGAGATTAAGATTCTGGGCTGGAGAATTTGGGGAAGACCCCTGCGCGCCAGGGAGGGTAGTCAGAGCGCCAAGCCAGGGGAACAATATTGAGTTCTGAGAACAAAGCAGATTCCCATCACCCACGCCTGAACGTCTAGCCCCGGTTGTCTTTTGAGCAATAGACCTACGGGACATTTCCCATTAGTTGTCCCTTGGGTACTTCCAAGAAAGGAATTCTAGAAAGGAATTCATGCATTCCCCCACCCCTCCATGAAATTTTCTATTCTTCTAGGCTCCTGATTCAGCCTTTGGCATTTAAGCAAGACGTTTCTGTGACATCTTTCATAATTTCTTCTATTTGTTCCCCTTTCTGGATTTGGATGTTATCAAATCAGGACAGCTCTACCACTGACACTTCCTTTTTTACTTCTGCTGTAACTCACAGTCCCTTGCAGTCTCTTTGCAGTTCCACTCTCCAGCCTCTTGTTTCTTTAAGCCAGGATCCTAGCCCTATCGGATTATTTTTTTCTCTCTCAAATATAAGTTCAATCATGTCACTCCTGGAGAAAAAGCTTTTGGTTGTTCACCTTTAAAGGTGGCAATTCATTGTATCCTGGCAAGTATAATCTCCTTAAATAAAGCACTAACACACAATGCTAGTGCCCCAGTTGGAGTGCATCCTGAAGATAATAGATTTTCATGGACTTTTTCATATAGAATGTTGGCAAACTATACTGACGCAGAGGAGGAAAAGCTCCTGTAAGATCATATTAGATAAATCCTTGATAAAAAATTGTCTGAGCCGATGTGCACAGCAATCTACTTTCCTGCTTTGGACTTGAGGAGCACCAGTCACTGAAAGCAAGGATGCTCACTCAAGCAGTCAGCCACCAGAGAGGTGACTTCACTTGAGATTAAGGAAATGGGGGGAATTAAGGCAATGCTTTGCCTGTAATACAGGATCATGGTTGGAACAGGATGGCACAGGGAAGTAGGAGGAATCCATAAGAAAATTGCTACAAAAGGAGGGACAGGACTTGGGTGTTTTTAAGATTTAGTGAAAGAACAAAGGAATTAGGGTGGAATCATTGCTATGGCAAGAAACACTACAATTTCAAGGTTTAATATACTAACAATTTACTATGGCGTAGTCTCTTTTACTCTGGATTGGTCAAGGATTTAAGAAGGAATGTGTATTGGTCAGCCTGATGTCACTGTAAAGAAACACTTAACATAAGCACCTTGTGACCCAAAAGATTTATCTTGGCTCATAGTTCTGGATTTGCTAGTCCAAATTTAGATGGTCACATCCATTTAGCCTTCTGGATAGGCCAGCATATCTTGACGGGGACACCTTCAGAAGCAAGTACTCATAATACAACCAAACAGCAGAGCAAGACTGTGAGAGGACTTCACAATCCCTTTTAAGGGATTTCCTTCCACGTCATGAGCTCAGGGCTGCCTATCCTATAAGTTTCACCTCCATAGTGTTTTCCAATATCACCCTCCCTGGGGAACTTTTGAAGATACTCCAAACCATAGCCGAATCCTTCCAGTTACATCTACCTCCCCTGTGAAGTCACAGTTAGAGCACAGCTAGACTTAGCAGAAAGATTCAGACCCAAAGGCTATGAACATTCCTTCTGCTCCAGTTTAATTGGCTGGTATGCAGTTATTTAAATATACTAAATACACTAAAACAGTGTATCTAGTCCCTTAAATGATACGAAAAATATTTAGTAACATAGAAAAAGCAGAAACAATAGAATATTAAGTGGGGAAAATGTGATACAAAATTAAATGTATTCTATCACTTAATAAAGATATCTATCTAATTTCCATTTAAAAATGACCATAAGGCAAATAATACATTTACATTTTGATCTTTACCTGGGTATCAGTGTTGCTGAGAGTAAAAAAAATTACCCAAAGAAAAAAATTTTTAAAAAAAGACAATGGAGTAGTTTTAAAAGATTTCCATATCCCCAGAAATTTACCTAGGAAAGAACATTATACACAGTAAATGCTTAATAAATATTCGTTGATTGAATCAATGTGCTATTGAATAGAATAATTAAGTGTAAAAAGCCTGGGAACAAAATCTTATGGAACCTTATTGTTTCCCTAGTGATATTATCTAAAAATGTTGTAATGAATGCACCAAATTATCACACTTGCTTTATATTATTACTCTAATTTCAGTTTTACAATATTTAAATCATATTGTAGGTGAGACACTCATTCTAGTGATTGATGATTCTAGTGTTGCCTGAGCTTCATTCATCTTCACACTTTTAATACTAACTACTGCTTTAATATTTTTACTGAAATCATTTAATTTTCTAACGAACTAACCTTAGCTTTATGCTAAATAATATTGCTAGTAAAATTAGAGGAGCATAGTACTGTTTTTCTTCATATATGAGAACACATATATAATCACAAAAATGAACAATGTTAGTGGGCTTTTTTTGGATTTTCCTGAATCATCTTTTTAACCCAAGTTTAGCACACTTTGGGAATAACTGATGTATTTGTTATTTACTGTTGTATCTACCTATTTAGTATCTTAGATTCAGGCCTTTGTGAGTTTGGGCAACTTAAACAATGTATATTTTAGATGCTTAGCTGGCATGTAGACTTTTGGAATTTTTACTTTCTAATTGTTTGTTTTGCAGTGTTGGTTATCTAGGGCCCAAGACATACTAAGCAAGTGCTCTACCATTGGTTGAATCTGAGCTTTTATTTTTCATCTACTTTCATGATTTATGTTTATATATAGGTACCAAAAAGTGAATGTCTTAATAGATGCTATGTAGGGTGTCTTGTTTTTATTTTGTTGGTCATGGGGCTTGAACTCTGGGCCTGAATGCTGTCTCTCAGCTCTTAAGCTCAAGGCTAGCACTCTATCACTTGAGCCACTGCACCACTTCTGTTTTTTTGAGTGGTTTATTGGAGAGAAGAGTCTCACGGACTTTCCTGCCCAGGCTGGCTTTGAACCTCAATCCTCAGATCTCAGCCTCCTGAATAGCTAGGATTACAGGCATGAGCCACCTGCACCTGTCTTGTCTTGTCTTTCTTTTTAATGTGCCAATTTTCTTTTTAACCACTGGTGCTCTATCTCTCTCTCTAGCAGCCCATTTACAAAAGCATTCTGATAGGTTGTAGAATGTTTCTACAGCAAAATTTAATGGATTGGAGATTATGTGGAAAATGTTTTAAAGTCCAGCATTCTTTGGTTTGTACATAACTCAGGCAACTCAAGTTAGGGAAGTGACTGTTTCTTCTTGAGATTATAATTCTGTTCCCAGGGAGGATGGGTAACCAAACTAAAGAAGAAAAAAAAAAGACTAGTGATTAATTTTAGGCTGTGGATGAAGATTTCTATGTGGAATGACAAGGGAGGCTTTCAGGTTTTAAACAGTAATAAATCAGAGGAACTTCTAGGATCTGGGAAATCTTTAGGATATATCCTTGTTTGGAATGATTTATGGGCTGTCTGGAAGTACAGATGTGGTTTATTTCTTGTGGTTGTTATGATTAAATCCATTTTTTAAAACCAAGTATTAAGACAGAAAAGAGTCTCTGCAAGACAGGGTAAAATCAGCAATATAATAACTGAGATTCATACCTAAGAAGCTATTAAACCACATGACTTATTAAGTTACATTATGTAGCTTACAATGGAAAATGTGTTAAAAATCGTTTGTTTCCTGTTTGTAAGACAAAAATCTTCAAGGCAAACCTCATCTCCAAAGTCTGAAGGATCTCATAAAACTGACCAGTGAACATTAACATTTATTTGGGGTCACCAACTTTTAGGATAAATCCTTTCCTGAATATTGATGACCATGAACACATGGGCTGAGCTATTTATTAATAGTAAATAATAATAATAATAATGATAAGGGTGGAGCCGAGCACTGGTTGCTCATGCCTGTAATCCTAGCTACTCAGGAATTTGAGATCTGAGGATCCATTCTAAGCTCGTCTGGGCAGGAAAGTCTGTGAGACTTTTATCTCCAATTAACCACCAGAAAACGAAGTGGTGCTGTGGCTCAAAGCAGTAGAGCACTAGCCTTAAGCTGAAGAGCTCAGGGATAGCAGCCTGGCCCAGAGTTCAAGCCCCATGACTGACAAAAAAAATAAGGGTGACTATATTTCTGTTTTAAGCAGTCATTCCATCATATATATCTTAATTATTGAACTAAAAATAATAACTAGAAGAGAGCAATCATAAGAAGTATTGAATGTATATATTGTCTAATGAAGGACTATGATAATTTTTTCCCCTCATTTTGTAGCTAATTAGGGATATTTGTACACCTCCAAGACAAAGTATAAAAGTAGAAAACCAGAGAGACATCAAACACTCTAGATTAAGGATCTGTAACAAATATTCCATTTACCCCAAGCATAGGAGCCCTGACCCTTGCCAGACAGAGATTCCTTGATCACATGTCAGGATACTACTCTTCTTCTTTTACCCTATAATATATGTCTATATTATAACCTACAATGTGCCATCTGTTTTGAAATTGGATATAAATGATAAGTAATAAGTGGTGAATTTATCCTCAGTTTTGATTGACCTCATGAGACTTTAAGTGCAAATCACCAAGGGTCACAAATGTATTTCTTGTTTTTTGGCACCAAAATATAATCCACAGAGGTCATATATAAGGCAACAGAAGTGATTCTGCCTTGCATGGACTGCAGGAAAAAGAGCAGACAGCTGTATCTCCTGGCCCTCTCTGTCAGTAACTGAGAGGAATCGCTGGGCTGCACATCCTCAAGAGGCAGAGCAACAGACGAGGCCTGTTATTCTGGGAGCATTTCCAACTGCACATCCAAGGACAGTCCTCCCAGTGCTCGATGGGAACACTCTGATTTCAGCGTTGCTCTTTTCAGCTACATTGTGTACCCAATAGCCACCTTTAGGGGTACCAAAGAGAGTATCTCTACAATTTACGATGGTACAAGCATCGATTAACTTCATAAAGCAATGGCATTACCAAAATAACTGTGCTATTTAACTTGATTTTTAAAAAGAGGACAGGTTTGAAGTAAATGGACATACCATGCTGAAAATAAAATTTCAACCCACAAGCTCCCAGGCTAGGTGTTTCTTTACCAAATCTCCTATCTCAAAATGAAGATGTGTAAGTTTGCTCAGTTTTATTAAATAATTGTAACTTGAGCTTGGATATTGGAGGCAAACGGAAGGACATGGTAGAAAAAAAGATCCCTGTTTTTCAAAAATCTTATAGACTTAGACATTAATTTATATGACGAATATTGTGATAGGAGGTAGTTAGGATGACAGGATCGGGTACTGTTTCCTCATAGTGGATCAAAGAAAAACCTTCTGGAAGAAGCAAATGTAAGAAGGAACTGAAAAATGAATAGGAGCCACCCAGGCAAAAGGGTAGAGCAGGAAAGAGAAATAAAGAATGTCTGAGATGAAGCAGAGAAAGAGAAATGTATATGGCTTGATGAGTGTTCCAGGATAGCCAATCGCTAAGCCAAGGATTTTAGAGGAAATCCTAGACAATGGGCAAGGAAGGAAAATACACCATCACATCAGGTCCCTTTACCTTATCTTATCTGATTCCATTAAAAATACACAAATAGGGGCTGGGAAGGTGGCTCAGTAGTAGAGTGCTTGCCTCCCATGCATGAGGCCCTGGGTTGGATTCCTCAGCACCACATAAGAAGAAAAAACCAGGAGTGGCACTGTGGCTCAAGTGGTAGAACACTAGCCTTGAAGAGCTCAGGGTCAATACCCAGGCCCAGAGTTTAGGCCCCACAAACAACAATGCACACACACACACACACACACACACACACACACACATACACACACACACACACACATATATATTAGCTAGGCACATACCTGTAAGCCCAACTACTTAGCAGCCAGATACAGGAGGATCAATAGTTTGAAGTCAGCTTGGGAAAAAGTTATGGAGACCCAGCCACTGAAACAAGCCAGGTGTTGTGGCCCATATTGTTGTCCCAGCTACTTGAGAGGCAGATAATACTGAAGTCCAAGGCCAGCCTGAGCAGAGTGAAACAGCATTTGCTGGAGATACTACATGCAAAACAAACTAAAAGAAAAAAAGATTAGGGGCTCAAGTAACAGAGCCGTTGCCTAACACGTGCAAAGACCTATACCCAAAATGATCACTAAAATATTTATGTTCATAAAAGTAGACTGTATGAAAGAGAAGCCAGTGCTTCTATGCTTGATTCTGTCCTTCGCTATATTCAACAAGTGTATTGAATATCTACTCTAATCAAGGACTTAAACGACCTTGTAGAAGGTATAAGTAAGCATGTAAACACTGAATGCTTGCCTATTATCACTTAGCATTGTGATGATTATGAAGAAGTAGAAAACCAGGACAGGAATCTGATGGATAGACTGTAAAAAACAAATTGTAGCAGTGGGCATGTCTACAAACGGTGTTATTCAGTCACCTCAGACTTCCTATTAACCTCAGGATTATATCCAAAGATAAGAGAATTTTTGGTTCTTAAAGTTAGTTTATTTAAAAAAAGATTCAAAACTACTTCCAAAACAAAAAACAACCTCAGACCCTAGTTCCAGTTTTATGTTGCCAAATGATTTTTTATTTGCTTAAAAATATTGCATACCATATTCCAAACAGTGCTGGGAATACCGGCAGTTAGTTATTCCTGGCTTTAAAGAACTTTGGAAAGTAGAAACAATTGATATGGAAGCAAATATTTTAGAATACGATGTGCTATAGAAAAGAGGTTAATATGGTCAACCTCCTAACCTGTTAGGATCCCTACAAAAATGAGAGGTATGCATATCCGGATTTTTTCCTAATAATATAATTTAAGTGATATGGTTGAATCAGCACACCTGCTTGCTTAAAAAAATTTCTAAACAGAATAAGATGTTTAGAAAAGTTATAAAAGTGATGAACTACTTCCTCTTTGAAGAATTAATCTTTTGGTAAATCAGAAAAGGGGAAGGTAGCAAATTGCATTCCAAAAATAAAACCGTTTTCATCAGAAGGAGACATTTTCAATGTGATTAGACACTTTTCTGTTAGCAAAGGTTAAAGAAAATCAGCCAGTGGCTAGGCTTCAGAAAACTCCATAAGACTGTCCAATTTCCTTTCTTTTTTTATTTTAAAAAAGACTTTATTCATAGTATGAAAAGCATCTGAATAGCTTTCTTCTTAAATGCTACACCAATTTTCATATCTTACCCATGAAAAGCTTTCAGGTTTTATTTGAAACATGCAAAGGTATCATAACACTAACCATTGATATATGATATGAATTGATTTATTTAGTCAATAAATAATGAATAAGTAGTAGATGGAGGATACAAAATTTTGAAATTTAACAGCCCAGAGAATTTGTATCGAATAATGAATACTTGTAGAAACGATTTTTCTTTCCAGTCATGATGTTACATGTATTCTGTAGGTAGATTCGGGAGGATCACAAGTTCTAAACTAGACTGGACAACATAGGGAGTTTCAGGCCAGCCTGGGTTACAAAAAACAATATAAACAAGCAAATAAAAAAAAACAACTTATTTTGCTTCGTTATCCTTACCTTTCATTTTAAAAGATTAAGGTTACACATACATTTTTATTCAGTTTTATTGTTGTATGATGTTTTCTTGTTTGTAGTGGGAACCCAGGACCTCATGCTTGCTGAACAAGCACTCTGCTGTGATAGCTAAGCCTCCAGCCCCACTCCGCCCCCACCCACCTGTTGCTTTTCTTTTTTTTGCATTGGTTATTTTGAGATAGGGTTTCACTTTTTGCCCAGGAATCCCTCAGGACCACAGTCTTTCTAGTTAATCTTTTCCACTGTCACTAGGATAATAATAGCTGCCTATCAACATTCCTAGCTTCTTCTATTGAGATAGAATCATGCAAACTTATTATTATTTGCCTAGACTGGCTTGGAACAGCTCACTAGACTTTCCTTAGCATTCTCAAAATTACTTTTTCTTTTTTTATCAGTCATGGGGCTTGAACTCAGAACCTGGGCGCTGTCCCTGAGCTCTTCTGCTCACAGCTAGCACTCTACCACTTTGAGCCACAATGCCACTTCTGATTTTCTGGTGGTCAGTTGGTTGATGGGTCTCATGGATGGCTTTGAACAGCAATCCTCAGATTTCAGCCTCCTCAGTGGCTAGGATTACAGGCCTAAGCCACCAGAGCCCAGCTTCAAGTATTACTTTTTAAAACAATAGAAGCATATGACAACATTTTTTTCTTTCATGTAGTTTTATGCTCTAATAACTTACATCATAAATTTGCTAAGAAAAACCATTGTCATGATTCACCCTTGGGAATTATTCTGTTGTTTTTTTTTCAGAATGTAGGGGAGGGAGGGAAAAAGAACTCATAACTCACAACTACTTCTGAAGTTCTTTATGGAAAATATACAAGAAAAGTGAGGGCTGGGAAGGTGGCTCAGTGGTAGAACACTTGCCTTGCATGCCTGAGGCCCTGCGTTCGATTCCTCAACACCACATAAGCAAAAAGAAAGAACAAAAGTGAAAGTTTTGTGGAGGGACATTTTAGAGCATAGAAAAGAAGTAATAGGAAATACAGACAAAATTATGAAATACATCTGAATTTATTTTTAACTAAATTTGAGAAAATAGAAAGTAAATAGCCTTTGCAATCTAAATACAATCCTCAATTCTATAATCCAAGATTTGAGAAGCTCCTAAAATTGGGTATGTTCTCAAGATGAAATATAATGGTGGTGGGGGAAGAGCAGGTCTCATCATTTGATTTTAAGGTTTCAGGTTGTATTTTACTGCCTTAATTTTGGAATCCCTACATTAGAAACCAGAATTAGCCTTTACACTTTACTTTTCTTCAAATGCTTTTAAATAAGTTTATAAATTCATAGTAAGCATCTTCTGAAGTACAAGTTGTTTTACTTGAAAGATTTTAAAATATTAACTATACTGATAGTGCTGTGAATGATAATTCACATCTGTTTAATACAAGTGGACATTATTTTGGACATTTTATTCTTAATGGTACTAGTGAATGAGTTCAGGGCCGGCTCTTTCATGTTTACTCAGCTGGCACTCTATTACGTGAACCATACCTCCAGCCTTCCTTTTTGCTAGTTATTTTGGAGATGGAGTTCTACCTGAGCAGATCAAACCACAATCTTCTCTAGCTCAGCCTCTGGATTAAGCCACTAGTGCAGGGCTAAAAACTGTACTCCCCCCCCCCAGATATAACAGACAATATTTTTATTTCTATTGTATTTTAAATGTTTTATTATCTTTAAGTAGTTATACAAAGAGATACCACAGACTTAAGAAAAGTAAAGAAAGGATCCAATAGAAGCTGAGTAAGAATGTTCAATGGGGTGACACTGATTAAGATGCATTGGATTCATAAACTACTTTGTTAAATGTGCATTATTTTAAATACGTATTTTCATATACTTCAGCATGTGGACTTTCCATGTATGGATCACCCACAATGTATGGATCACCCACAATGTATGGATCACCCACAATGGTTCTAATGATTCCTCACTCTGTAGCTCACAGTAAAAATTAGTCATTTCCCTACCTACCCAAATACCAATCTAAGGAATTGAGGTTTGGCAATTGGAATGCAAAAGTTAGTAATGCACGAAGACTTGGCTTCAAGATCAATTCATTGTGTTACTCTTGGTTTTAATGGTTGTCATAATGTTATTTTTCTCATTCATATTTTTCTTTTATTCTGAATTGTATTAATTACTGTCTTCTTTCTGCACTGTAGTGATTTTGTAAGTATAGGTAACACCAGAATGAAACTAATATGTAAATTAAACAAGCCATTCTATTCAGTTTGTGCTCCAAATAAATAGGTATTTATACTATACAGCTCTTTAATGTACAAAAAATGTGTAATAAACATAATTTATGGGAACTTTGTGGCAGTAATTAATGTGAAAACAGGTAAATCTTAGATCACTGAAGATCTGTACTATTTAAACACTGTAATCTCAGCAACAGAACACCAGACTTTTAAGTATGAGGTGATATTTTCTAGTCAACTAAAGATCCAATTTGTGAGATTATCTTGTTGATTTTTATCGAGTTCTATCATATAGCACACTTGCTAAAGTGGGAGAGTAACACACTTAACTACAGCTGAGTTTCCTGTAAACCTTCTCAGAATACAAAGAAGGATAAAGGACAAGCTTTTGTTCACAATTCAATTTTGTTACACGATGCAGAAGTTGCAAGGTTTTCATCAACAATTACTGACTACTTTTATTGTCATCCTCCTGTGGGAGTTCTGAAAGGCTGAAATGCATTCAAGTAGCAGGAGAGTGCACAGTGTGTTCTTTGTATTAAACAAAGAATACAAGAAAAAAATATTCGCTCTTATCCAACATGTAGCAATACAGCATCAATACAAACCAAACAGGCACAAGCTGAAAGCCTGTTGGAAGCCAAGGGAGGATCAAAATTAGGGTTTTTAGAGGTGAGCAGTATAAAGGCAATACAGTTATTTGTGACAGAATTTTTATGAAAGAAAGACAGACTGAATAAGACTCTGAATAAGACAGCAGCGGTTCACTTTAAGGACTCCATTGTACCATACACACCAATAAGCAGAAGAGTTTACAAAAATGTTCTACCATTAGTGTTCTTCAGACAGCCCACTCCCAATCGATAAATTGCTGGATCCTAATTTATTGAAAATTGTGGCGCTTTGTAATTTTTCCTTAAGAAAATGTTGGTTATGGGTGGGAGTCTATTAGTGAAATGCCAAAGCTTACTTAGTAATCAGTAATTTTCAGTTAATTAATGCCATTTTAACAGTTTAACAAATTCCAACCTTAGATAAAAAAGCCCTAATCATTTCGGACTTACATTACTCAAAGACCTAAGTAAAGTGAATAAGTATAGATATAAATATATATATGCATAACAAAAGTATAAATTGATTTACTTCTTTGACATTAGAAAAGTGAAATACCTAATTAGTGAATGTCTTTCAAATTTATGATGACACCTGACAGATAATCTCAGAACTTTCTAATTTAATGCACTATTATAATTGGCACAATGGATCATGGTAGCATAGCTGTCAAAGTCAGATTTTGAACAACTGGAAGTATTATTACTTTGTGAGAAGATAATGTAATTAGTAAATAGTGCTCTTATGGTGATAGGTATGGTAGTTTACAAACGCCAGACTATTTTTCACAACACACCATTGGTTTATATTTGCCTGTATGTGTGGAATTAGATGTAGCAAGCAATTTGTTTTGTAGAGAAATGCCTCTCTTACCACATGCATCTTTTCCCTGTGGCTTTGTGATTGACAATATTTAAGATGGCAGCTTTTCAGCCAGCCGAGGTGCCCGAGTGATGATCACAGGCAGAGTCTTACTTCCAAACCTGCTATGAAAATGTCACATAGCAAGACATACATAAAATTTGTGCTTGAAGCCAAGAGATTTTTGGAGTTTGTCACTTTTGCCAACATAGCCTCTCCTGTCACAATACTATATGCATTATTTAAAAAAAAGCCAGAGTCAATCCTTGAACATCATCTTCAATAGTAAAAGACAAGTTCCCTATCTCAATTCTGCTTTGTTTTTCAAGAGTCTCTAATAGTTGCTACTATCTTTAGTACTTGTATCAAATGACTGGAATATCACAGAGCTATGCCTCGACAGAAGATACATATTACACTGCACAGGAGTGAAAAGAATGAGAGCCATGGCAGGCAGAGTCTGTCTGTCTGTCTGTCTGTCTCCTTCTCTCTCTCTCTCTCTCTCTCTCTCTGCCAATCCTAGGGCTTGAGTTCAGGGCCTGGACACTGTCCTTGAGTTTCTTTTGCTAGAGGCTAGCACTCTACCACTTGAGCCACAGCACCACTTCTGGCTTTTTCGGTTTGTGAGGTACTGAGGAATCAAACCCAGGGCTTCATGCATGCTAGACAAGCACTCTACCACTAAGCCACCTCCCCAGCCCAATGCTTTCTGTTTTTAAAAATTGCATTTTTATTTCATTTCAGGATAATAATTCCTTTTTTTTTTTTTTTTTGTCGGTTGTGGGGCTTGAACTCTGGGCCTGGGCGTTGTCCCTCAGCTCTTCAACTCAAGGCGAGCGCTCTACCACTTGAGCTACAGCGCCACTTCCAATAATTCCTTTAATCCATTTAGTAATTTATGGAACAGGTGTAATCGCTTCTGATTTGTTCCTCTGCTTTTTCCTTAAGGAAACATTTAGCTAGGCACTAGTGGCTCACGCCTGTAATGCTAGCTATTCAGGAGGCTGAAATGGAAGGATCCAGGTTTGAAGCCTGCCCTGGCAAAAAAAAGTCCCAGTGAGACTCTTATCTCCAATTCAATCACTCAAAAATCAAAAGTGGCACTGTGGCTCAAGTGGTAGAGCACTAGCCTTGAACAAAAAGAGGCTCAGGGACAGTACCGAGGCCCTGAGTTCAAGTCCCACAATTGACAAAAAAGAAAAAAAGAATATATTTAGATCTCTGTAAAACCAGGTTTTAAATTTAGAATTAGCTGCTACCATGTTCTTCCCCCCACCCTTACAAAGCAGGAATAGTAAGAGTTTAAATATGCAGAATTACGTATTATTCTGCTATAATGTTTGGCAAATGATTACTTCTGAGGAGTTTTATTTGTTTATTTACATCTATTTGGTTTGGTGGTAGAGTCTCACTACGGAGTCTAGGCTAGCATTGAACCCTCTCTTTGCCTGCCTTAGCCTCCTAGGTGCTAGAAGACAGACTTAAGCCGCCCTGCCTGACTTGCATGGGGAAGTTTAGAGAAGAATCCTCTATGATCTTAAGCTTTACTCCTAACTTCAACTATAGCGTTATAAAGATGTAAATAGCATGAAAAAAATGGATAGAAAATAGTCTGAACTGAAAGCGCTCACCCTCCCCCCTGACAGCCATATCTTAGAACTGTCTTTGCACAGAATCATCTCCTCTCCTCTTCCTCCTGAACAAGGCACCCAGAGGTCTCAGAAGAGAGCCTGAGACCAAGGCCACGTGTGGTGCTGACACCCAGGAGACTCAGATACCCTTGGAACTTTGGTTCACTCTCCACTCACAGTAAGATTGCTCTTTCACATCCTTCCATCTCACCCCCTTTCCATCGGCTCTGCCTGACTTTATTTTTTTCCTGCCTGATAAAAAAGAATCCTAGTTTTAAGAAGGGGCGGTGTCACCATTTCCTTTTCAGTCCGGCTGCTTGATTGCACTTCCTTGGTTTTCCTTTTGAATAAAACCTGTTGGACTGTTGAATTGGCCTTTCTGCTCTTTTTTTTCTTGCAAAAAAATCTGTTTGAAAGAGTATCTTTCTATGTGAGTTTTATCTGGAAGGATTTTTTTTATTTTACTTTAATTGCCTATGGATAAACATCCCACTTCCAAGGAAAGAAGCTTAAAATCTACAAAGAGTCTCTCTGAAGACTGCCCTAGTATTTTGGAGTTTTTAAATACCTGGTCAAAATATGTTCATTCTGAAAAATCCAAATAGTCTCAAGCTTCCATATTCAGTAAGACTAGAGTAGAAGAAAGAATCTCCACTGTTTTCCCCAAGTTCTTAAAGAAGCAAAGTGACAACAATTTGAAAAAATTTAAATCTGTACATTACCTTATTTTGGAGGAATAGGTTAAGAGGTTGTTAATGTGGTCTTGCTGTTTATAAGAAAAGGATTTCCTGGGGGAGGGAGGAGATTATGCTTTTAATTATTTTATTTCCTTTGTTCACAGGCAGCACTGTGATCTTCTGCCTTAGAATCCCAATTTTATAAATAAGGGATTCTCTATGAATATTTTGGTCCCTGGCAGAGCAAGAAAGGAGTAAAATACGGTGCTGGCCACTGCATGGTAGAGAGAAATGGCAGAGCTAGATAGCACCACTGCCGCCATTCTTTTTCTCTGCTTTGGTACCTCTATCTCTTTACTTCCTCTAGTCTGTGCAGTGGGCACACCCCTGACCCTCCCTTTAGTCCTGTGAGATATCTGATAATGACTTTGGGCCCACAACTATTATCTTTTTAATTCTTCATTTTCTGAATGGAAGATGATTAAGAGGCAAAACTAAACCATTACAGGAAAGGTAATTCTAGTTCGGAATTTGATCTGATCTTTCAATCACTTGCAAATGATAGTTCTTTCTATGCATAAAAGTGCCTTTCATTATAAGGAAAAATGGTTGAAGCCAGAGGTAATGACTAGTGGATCTGGATTGCTGATAATTCTGTCAAGAACAGCATTAATTACTTGCTGAGAGTGAGCATAGAGATACCATTGGAATTTACTGGAAGATATCTACCCAGATAATATTAGTATAATTTCTGATTTCATACTTTTCACTATTTTTTTTACACACACAAGGTATCTAGTGTGTGATGGATAAGTATCCATTGAACAACAAAAGAAGATATTGCAATTGAGAGATCATTGTACAGGAAAAAAATCATAGTTTCATAATCCTCCCCTCTCTGAACATGCCAGGGCCTCAGTCTGCCTATTTTATGCCTTCCATCCACAGGTGGGATAATAAGCAAGCAATACCATATTCAGTTTCTTCCTTTGAAATGGATTCTCATGAATTTTTCTACCCGGGCTGGCCTGGAACCATTATCTACCCAATAATGGCCGCCCATCTAGCTGGGAAGACAGATACACATCAGCTGATGGGCCCAGCTGTTAATCAATAGCCTCCCAAATAGCAAGGATTACAGGAATGAGCCTCTGGTGCCCAGGTCTGTTTTCCTTCCTTCCTTCCTTCCTTCCTTCCTTCCTTCCTTCCTTCCTTCCTTCCTTCCTTCTTCCTTCCTTCCTTCTTCCTTCCTTCCTTCCTTCCTTCCTTCCTTCTTCCTTCCTTCCTTCTTCCTTCCTTCCTTCCTTCCTTCCTTCCTTCCTTCCTTCCTTCCTTCCTTCCTTCCTTCCTTCCTTCTTTCCTTCCTTGTCAGTCATGGGGCCTGAACTCAGCCTGGGCACTGTCCCTCAGCTCTTCAGCTCAAAGCTAGTCCTCTACCATTTGAGCTACAATGCCACTTCCAGCTTTTTCTGCTTATGTGGTGCTGAGGAATCAAACCCAGGGCCTCATGCATGCAAGGCAAGCACTCTACCATTGAGCCAGCCCCCTAGGTATTGCTTATGTTTTCAACATATACACTATCTTGAAACAGGACAGTCATTGTCTTTTACTATGCAGTAGAACCTGAGGTGTTCTGAAGTGTGGAGACAATGCTACTGCCGGTGAAGTGTTCATGTGGATTCACAGTGTTTCCATGAAGTTGGGCATAGTACAGAATGTTATCATGGAAGTTAAAGAAGAACACTATGTAAATAGAGTTGGAAATCTGTTTATATTGGGCTGAAAATTCTGCATCTCAACCTTAACAGTCTTGCAGAGATGAAAGATATTTAAATTTACGACAACCCTTGATGAATTAGTATGATTGCCATGACAAGGGCCAATCCTACTTGAGAGGGTGGTGTCATTATTAAAATTAGTTTTCAGGCTCCCTCAGATTTCTATTGTTTGTTCCATCTTCAACAGCATTTCAATTTAACTTCTTGCTCACCTTTCTTACTACTTGTTTTTTTCATCTAGTGTGATTTTTATGCCTTCAGGTGCATATGAATTATTTATGCACCCATGTGATTTTCTTCCTACATCTCTATGCTGTGTTTTAAGTGAAAACTTATGGAGGAATATTAAATAAGATGAGAGCAAAACCAACAGAAATGCAATATAGTTGTGTGTTGGTAATATCAACTGCCAAGTATTACTGGAAAAAATATGAAATATTCTGTAACTACATTTACCAATTGCTCATTTTATATTGCCCTAAGGCAAGATTACTTCCTAAAAGACATTATTCTATACCAGAACCTTTTCTCACCTCTAATCTTTCCAACTCCTCTTCCCTCCTTCCTCCACTGTGCCAAATACAGGTAATTTTACTAAATCATTTTGTTAGCAGTAGGAAGAAAGGGACTAAATGATTGTTGGATCATGTATTATGCCAGTGGACAAATTACAAAGTGCTATTTCTCTGAATCAAATGCATTTGCAAATAAAATCCTGCAGAAGCTGCAAAAAGCAGACTTTGCTAGACTCATATTTTATACTCAACTTAAGTCATAAATCTTTAGAATGCTCTTTAAATCCACCGACACGATTATATATATCTTTCCATGCTGTTCACAGAGAGCAAAAGAATTTGCCACACTTGTAATCTTTGAGTCTAACAATTCATGTATCTAACGGGCCTTTTCTCAAAGACCCATCTCTCTTTTGATATTCTCCAAAAGCCAGAAAATTCAGTCTTTTTTTTTTTTTTCTGTGAAGGGGAGACAGTTTCAGGATGAAATCCTCAACTTTGCATTTTCAACTTCAGAATCTTCTCCCTGTAGAGAGTGAGCCCCTTTCTTGGCTTTCAAGTCAGAAAAAAAAAAAAAAGAAATGGTGTTTCAAGTCTAACTTGATCTTCTGTGTCTTTATATCATTCAACACCTGTTTCTTTCTTCTATCTTCAGTCTGCCACCCAATTTTTGTGTTTAAAATGATACCTCTGCAATCACAAAGTAAAAGATGAGAAAAAAGCAGCTATCCAGGCCCTTGTGAAACCATCTGCTGACCTTCAGCTACCTTCTGAGAAGGGGTGGAGTAGAACAGCTGATTGGCTTGTAGTTTAAGGAAATGGAACCATAGGGCATTCAATCAACTACAACAAACAGAAGTGATCTTTTCCTTCTGTACTTTAAACCTGCCCCAGTCTACCTACTGGAGATATATATATATATTATATCTATCTATCTATATATAGATATCTATATATATATATATATACACATATACATATATATATATATATATATATTTAAAATGTTTTGTTGGCAATGAAAGAAAACATGTGCTCCTGTTAAATGACCTCTAAAACAACTATGCAGTACTATGGTTAGAGCAGGGTTTCAGGCTGAAAATCAAGCATGACCTAACTGTGTGATCTTTGACAAAGCTCTTTATTCCCTTGTATTCTGGGATTGGATTTGTAAAAAGTATACTGCCATTTATTTACTACAGTAGAAACAGAAAGAAATCTTGGAGCACTTCCTTAGCGTATTGTTAATCAGGCTTGGAAATGTAAAAATATAATTCATGTGCACAAGTTGCTTTACTTTTGGATTATTATCTGCATTCTGGGTTCATTTTTTTGTCTCTGTATCTCTAACCATTTTAGCTCTTGATTTTATGCCACTGACATATTAACAAAGATCCTGAATGACCATGGCAATCTTTCTGTCATTCTGCTATTCTTATAAATGTAATGCCTCTAGAAAGAAGTTCATTTCTAGGTTGTTCATGCAGTGATGATAACATGAACTAGTTGATAAGTATTTCTGGGTACAGATTTCTTATTGATCCATTGTGCTTTCATGTGAAAGAAAGGATTGAAACATCAGCTACAAAACAAGGAAGTTCAGCTCCGGGGCTGCGGAGGCCGGGAAGCCACTGGGTTGTTTTGATATCAAATGGATTTCATGGAACTTCCCTCTGTGGAGGATGACTTGCACACCCACACGGGGGCATCCACACGAAGAGCGCGGCCAGCGTGGGACTGAAGGAACGCCACAGAGCCTACCGGTTACGGCAGCTAAAATACAACTTAGTTCTCTCCACAGAAGTGCTGTCACAGCCCCAGGCTCTGTGGCTTTATGCTGAACCAGTGGTCACAGGAAGGACATTTTCTTGTCCCTCCAGAGACAAATAAGAAAGAGGACCTGAGAATTCAGAGATCTCACACAGTTAGCTGCTACACACACACACACACACACACACACACACACACACACCCCCCACACATTAACTACTGTGGTAGGAATATATTATGCATAGGCTACCAAAGAGCAGTATTTCAGCTTTCACCGTAGAGACTCTGCCGTTAGAGGCCACAAACTTGTATTTCAACCATTAGGAACAAAAATATTTGTGTAAATTCTCTGCCTACGTTCACATAAAACCCCTCCAGATAAAGACGATTGTTATTATTATTATTTTTAGAGAAAAGAGAAGAATATGAAAGAGTTGTTGTCAAGGGCTGTCTTCTAAGCTGACTATGGTAGCAGAGGGAGGGACGGGAAGGGTGGAGATGGGGGCAAGTAATGGCTCCATTATTTTTCCAGTCACTCTGCTTTCCATGAAATTTCACCCTGTTTACAGGCCACAAGGTTGAGCTGAGTGCAGATTTAGCCAGGTGAGTAATGCTGGGAAGCCAGGCTGGAAGGTGGAGAAATGATCTGACTATTAAGGTAAATAAATCTTCCCTAACCATATTGGCTAGGTGAACTTTGTTGCTTTCTCCTCTGTTCAAGGTTTTCCTGAAATTGCTCTGGGATTGCATGCTTTTCTTTGTTGCTATTTTTACAGAAAAACCATTCTTGACCTTCAGAACTCTACGGCCATCTCATTTGTACAAGATGAAGAGAGGAAGGAATAAAAAGACAAAGGAAGGAGAGGGAATGTGTACATGCAGTTTACAGCAGCAATCGTCTCAGTTTTACTTTGTGTTATGTCTTTTAATACAACAGTAAATGCAAAACAGGTGCTGCCAAAGAGACTAAAGCAATTATAGCAGGGATGGCACATCAGTAGTTGTTATAATGACTTGACAATTAAGGGTTAGCTGAAAACCTTGTTAAATTCAGGAGACTGCACAGTATCATCATGGCATCATCATCAGGGAGCAGAAGTGTAACAATTCAGCCACCTTGCTTAGCTGTGCTGTTACACAAAGTTGAAAACACCCTCTGGATTAATTTCCTTGTTTCCCCAGCCGGCTCATTTTACTGAATGACAGGATTCTGGGACTCTGACGCTGATTTCTATGTATTTTCTCATGAAACATTTTTGCTTAAAACCCCAGCACAGCCCGTACATATTGTAAACCATGCTTAAATCATCAAATTATATACAGTGTATCTGCTATAATACTTTTCATGATCAGTACTGAAATATAATTTTAGTGGAAGTGAAAATAGACTCAGGATCAATTTGAAAATTGTTTCAAAGACTCAAAATGTTAAACCGGATTTTTACCAACAGCAATTTATAGATGGGTAGAAGCTTAATTTCTTCTTCCATCTGCTAAAATTTCAGTTAGCTTCTCTTCTTTTATTCCTTTCTTTTATTTATTTTTTTCTGATCACCATCCTAGTCCTTAAATTTGACTTGGATAAGATTTCAGTTCCACGTGTACTATTCCAGCTTTCGCTTAAAGGCTATAATTACGTCCTTTGTTTGTTCTGACTGCAATTCCTGCCTGGCATTGGATAAGAACTAAGCCATTGCTTCTCCAGATTCTTCACACAATAAAGCTGGAAGTAACAGTAGAATGATTACTAGTTTTTCTAATATGAATTATAATGCACATGACAAAATAAATTCGCTTTAATATAAAATGGGATGTAGCATCTTATTTCATCAGCCACCTGTCAAGCCAACCCATTTATGAATTCTAAAATAATTTTTAACCTTTGCATTAATGTTTCTTTTCATTTTTTGGTTCTCAGAAGAACACATCAAATATCAAATGACAGGCTCTTTCTTGGGTTTGTATGTGCTTTTGCTTTTTAAAAGCAATTAATATATTGCATTAAAAGTACTGCTTCATTTTATTCCACTCTGTTTTTTCAAGGTTAGAGTTAATTAAGAATGTTCTTGCACTAAGTGCTGGAAACATATTTTTTTCTCTTTACCCTTATGCAACCTTTTTAAAAAAAAAACAGTGATTATGATGGAGTAAATTGAGAACTGCACAAAATAAGACTGACTTCTGTCAGGCTTCGCACAAGATCAGGTGTACACTAAATTTAAACAATCTGTAAAGCAACAAAAATTTTACTAAACATTCTGGATGAATCTTATTTATTATCAATTCCTCTGCAAGTAGGCAACTGAGATGCTAACATTTCAAGATTATAAAGTGAATGAGGAAGAGGAATAAATGCTGGTTTCCAGACTTCTTTTGGGTACTCATTAACCAGAGGAGGCATTACAGCCTCAGTGTTATAAAGGACAGGAACTCTCCTCCAATCAGGGTTTTGGGATCCCATCTCAGGCCACTCTTGCAGCTATAAAAGGCCTTCTGCAGTATGACATCCCCTTTATTATTTAACCCATTGCCTTATTGATGCCTGGCCAGATATTTCACAAACACTATATTTATTCCTGATTTTTTTTCCTTTTCTACTGCTTGTCCCCTATTTAATACCATATGTAATTCTGCTTTCCACAGTGTGCTTTCCATCCTTTAGGGCTCAGCTCTGATTTTATTTCCTTTGATAAGTCTTCCCTCAATACCAGCTACCATTCTTCTCTCTTCTGAACTATGTACTACTTTATAGTTTTATTTTCTTGATATATAGCATTACATTACACACTCCTTAGAAGGTATAGTTCACACATTTTTATGTCACATATTTTATCTACTACTGGCAAACAATAGTTTTGTATAGCCTATTTAACTGATTTGAAAGATCAAAAACTGTCATTGGGTTCTTTTGATTCCTTTGTCTTTCACCGGAGTTCTGGTGGTTAGAATAGGATAATAAATAAAATGAACCAGTCAGTACAAGCAGGAAGAAATAAAATAATAAGAACCCAAACCCAACAATTAATACGAAGGATTAATTTACGTGGAGAACTTGTTCTAAAGGTGCTGAGATTGCTAAAAAGGAAAATAGCAGACTGTGAAGCTAGGGCTTAGCAAAAGCACCTGTCACCAGCACTTTGGTGGCGGCAAGCCCCCCAGAAAAAGGTTTTACTCAGGTTATTGAACAAGAACTCACGCTTCTAACTGTAGGGCTTTTCAAGAAACATGAGACCAAATAGAAAAAGCCATTGTCAGAGATCCAGACCAAAACAAGGACAAAAGGAGGAGCATAACCAACTTCTCCTGCCAAGAACTCTCACTGGCCATGCTAACCAGAAAAGAACTGGTAAGGGAGCCTGGGGAATGAGATTTGTAGAAACCAATCAATCCAAAGGAAGAGATCTAAGCGCACACAGGCCAACACTGGATGGAAGACACATTCAGAACTCTTCTACATGTGGAAAACTGAACAGTTCAAAATAAATCAAAGTCACTCATTTCTACAAATGTTTAAAGATGAGCATTTCTAAATTACTACAACTTCGTAATTTAGACTTACTAACGTGTAACAACGTATGGTCTCTTCTAGTTTATGATGAATTATAAAATGCTGTTTATGCTTGGACTATTTAAAAAGACTGCTATTGTTCTGGCATCTGTCACTTATAAAGAAGTAATATCTAAAATATATCTTCTCAATTAAACCTCTCAAATTCTATCCATTTACCCACTTGTGCCTATTCAATGAATTAGCCATCTGACATATTTAAAATGAGTTCCATCCTTTAGTTATTGGATGAAACTTATTTAAAATTTAGAGGGAAGATAGGAGGAAGAACAGAGTAAGTGGGAACAGCCTACACTAAGCAAAAGGAAAGAAATGTGGAAAAAATAACTTGTATTGTCAAAGCTCATAGAATTCACAAACTGTATAGACCATGACAATCATAATTTGCCTTGTGAAACTTAAAATGTGTTTGTGACTCTACGTATCACGCTTCCACAATACTGTGAAATATGTGAAATTTATGTAATCACCTAATCTCAATTAAAGAAAAAAAGTGAGAGAAGGGATGGGTTAAGAGAGATGGGGGATAATGTTGTCAGACGCTTTGTACTCATATATTGTTTTGTAGAATGGAAACTTCTTTGTACAACTACTTAAAGATAATAAAAAATAAAATAACTAAAATAAAATAAATTTAAAGGTAAAAAAATTCAACAAAAGTAGTTCAAGCAAAATAGGAAATATATTGGCTTAATCTGACTGGAAAATCTGAGTCTAAACCTGTGTTTCCAGCACAGTGGGATAGAATAGCTTAATACTATCAATTAATCTTCTTCTTCTTTATTTTTCTTCTGTCTCTTCTTATCTCCCTTCCCTCTGCTCGCTCACTTGGGTCAGCCTACCTATGTTACTTCTTGGACAAGGAGACTTCACATATGCCCTACATAGATTACAGACACAATTCTGACTAGTCAGCTTGAGTCACATGTCCACCTAACGGCAGCATTCACTAAGTTTAAATTAATGGTGGATTCTTACCGGATAGACCTTGGGAAAGCAAGTGCAATTGGGGATGGGTTTGATGGCTTTATCTTCCTCACCCAATTATATTACAGTTTGTGGAAGAGGTTGCTTCTAAAGAAAAGGAAGGAAGTTTAGAGAATTAAAAAAAATAAGCTAGATATTTGCTACATTCTTATTTCTCCTTAGTATTTATTAAGTTCTTTAAAATTTGTTTACTTTTTTTTTTTTTGCCAGTCCTGGGGCTTGAACTCAGGGCCTGGGTGCTATCCCTGGGCAAGACTAGCGCTCTACCACTTGAGCCGCAGCACCACTTCCAGCCTTTTGTGTTTATGTGGTACTGAGGAATCAAACCCAGGGCTTCATGCATTCTAGGCATGCACATCTACCACTCAGCCTCATTCCTGGACCTACTACTATAATTATGTAAACCACACAAGTTATAAACGACTCCCTAACTCTTGCCTCCAAACCTAATCAATGATCACATCCTGTCACTTTTCCTTTGGAGATAATTTTTCCTTTGGAGAAAGTTACTATCATTTGGTCTTATTTTCACTGCTACCACTTTGTGTCCCTACTGATGTAGTGGGCCAGCTGATTCTTTGTTCTAGGCATGGTAGGGTGTTTAGATCTATCCCTGGTCTCTACTGAATGAATTCCAGAAGCACTCTCCTCCATGTGATTCCTAAAATTCACTCCACAAGTAAAAATACTACCTGGTTGAGAACTTATAATTGAGACATTTGCAATTTTATACTGTTTCCTATGCTTTTTACCCCTTACCCCCTTCTTTAACTCTGGCTAAATAGTATCATTATGGTTCCATATTGATTATGAAATACTTTGATAACAAGTTTGCCAGTCTTTCTCTGTTGTTTGCCAAATAAGAATCAGATTCTCCAAGTGGACATTTATAATCAAACTCACAGCCTAGTGGTACTCAGCTATACATGAGAGAAGGTTTTCAACTCTAAGGGAATTCCCTGTCCCTGCTTGTATTTTCTGTGTCAGTGTGGTCTTGATGCTTTGAAGTTCAGCATGACCTCCTCTCAGCTCGGTTTGTGAAACTTTCAAACATCTCTGAATCCTCTTAGGCTCTGCTCTGGTGCTACCTTCTCTATTCCTTCCAGAAATCTTTCCTGTATCTTTCTCCGGTCTCTATACTATGTCCTTATCCCTATTTTCATTTTTTTCTCTTTTTACCATGCTCTCATCACTTTTTATCTTATTAGCCATTTTACACAGAAATCTTGTGTTGTTGTGCTCACATTTAGGTTGAGCTTATTTTTACTGAGAGAAAACTCTGTGTGTGTGTGTGTGTGTCTTGGTGCTTGAACTCAGATCCTGGGTGCTGTCCTTAATATTTGTCCCCAAGGTAATGTTCTACCACTTGAACCATGAGTCCACTTCTGTCTTTTTGCTGGTTAATTGGAGATAAGAAACTCACAGATTTTCCTTCCTGGGCTGGCTTTGAATCATGACCCTGAGATAATCAGCCTCCTGAGTAGCTAGGATTATAGCCATAATCCATCAGCCCTTTACTTGGACTATTATTGAGAGTGGCAATGGGAATGTGTGATAACATGATATGCCTTACTGAAAATTACAAATTTTCCTGTTTTGTTTCCCCTTTGGCATAAGGAAGTTATGTTTTTCCTACTTATTTCACTTCTTCTTTTGCAATTGCTATTATAAAGGTGATGTACTTAGTGGTTACAGTTATAGAAGTCAGTTCATGAGTGAATTTCTGTTTTCACTTTTGTTTTGGAGAACAAATTAAGGTGAGTACATCTCACAGCGTGACTGCCAAGGATTGCAGCGTTTGTATTCCAATCCTCACAAGAGTCACTGTGACTTGGCTATTGATAGTGTCAATACATACTGAGTGGCTGGAGAAATGAGAACAGAATATTCTGAAGGACAGTTATTTGGGAATGTGACTGATGTAGAGGTTAGCTCAGGATTTTGTGCTCTTTTTGAGATATCAAATCAACCATTTTCTAAGGAAAATGGGGAAGAATATATAAAATATATCAAATAATGCAGTCATTCTGGAACACAATTTGGTAGTTCCTCAAATAGTCAAAGTACAGAGATAACCATGCAACTCATCAATTTCACTCTCATGTATCTATCTACTCAAGAGAAGTAAAAATATATGTCCATGCAAACATGTCTACCCAAGAGAAATGAAAACATATGCCCCTATAAATAGTTGTACATGAATATTTATAACAACATTGTTTCTCATAGCCCAACCCAAATGCCCATCAACCAATGAGTGGATAAAAATGTGAAATTCCCTACAAAGGAATATGATTCTGCCATAAAGCATTAAAAAAAACTGGGCAGAATAGCTCAGACCTGCATCCTATCAATATTCAGGAGACTGAACAAGAGAAATGAAAACTAGCGGCCAGTCTATGCTACAGAGTCTTACTTGTTCTTGTCAGCAAAAAACAAAACACAATGAAGCAGTGATACATACTCCAAACAACACAAATAAATCTTGAAAACATTCTAAGTGAAGGAAAATAGTTACAAAGTATTGATAGTATGTCATTCAATTTATATGAAGAGGCTTGACTGGGTAAATAAATACCTATAGAGGGAAAATTTTTGAGGTGATAAAAATGTTTTAAAATTGTGGTGATGATTACATTTAGTTTGTGAGTATACTAAAGTCAGTGAATTGTACCTCCTGGATGAATGAATTGTACAGTATATGAATTATATATCAATAAAGCTGTTTTTCATTTCGCGTTGCTGGAGATAGGATTTGCACTATGTAGCTCAGACTAACTTTAAACTTACCGTTCTGATTCAGCCTCAGCAGTGCTGGATTATAGATGTGTGCCACTACTCCCAAATCTAAACCAACCAATCAACTAAAGAGAAAAGTCAGTCCATGATTTACCAGTGTCTATTCAAATTATTTGGATAAAACAGTCCACATAGTCAAAAATTAGACTGGTAAGCCAAGGATTGTGCCATAAAAGGTCTTTGGTGTCAGTTCTTTGATTACCCTTAGTTTATTCTTATTTCCCCTAGTGGAAATGATCTTCTACATTCTCTGCTTCTTCATTTTTATCTCATACTGAACTTAGTGACTCATGGATCCATAGAATTCTATTAACTTGCCAACACTCATTTTTACTTTGTAGCTAGTTAGGTGAGGCTATCAAAATGGGAGTTTCTATTATAAAGAGTTGTGCTCACAGGATACGATAAGATAAGATAGGATAGAATAGGCTAGGAAGGAGAAAATACTGGCTTCCAACCACAGGGGACACATCACATGAATGGCATCAATTTGTGTACATGCATTTATGTCATGGTTGGCTACAAGGCCAGAGTTCATGCAGAATTTTGCTGTTGGCAGAGCTATCCTGTTTTCTTTGCTGTTTTCAGGAACATGTTAAAATCATGCTGAAGAGTTTTCATTTCTTTCTGTAAAACATGAAATGGTTTACATAGATTCAATTTCACTTTTCAGTTCTATTTCCTCTTGTAAGTGTAACAGGAATTTACAAACCTCCCAACCTTCTTCCAGAGAAAGAAATTTTCAGCTACAAAAGACAACCAAGAGCTTTAGCTTTGTACATTTCTCTTGAAAATCTCTCTCTTATGTATGAAGTATCCTTTGGATTTTAGTTCATCCATTGACCGACTTCTCTCTTCCTTTGTTGTTGGAGAGAATGGTATAGAATAGACTTTACTTTTTCCCTTGGTATAGAATAGACTACTTTTTCCTTTCTTCACTTGATTCTTTAGCTTCTCCAACAGAAAACCATCAGATGACATGGAATACATACTTATCAAAAAACAGTGATAGCAGTAACAGAAAATTAATGTCAACATATATTGGGCCCTTGCTGTATGCCATTCAATTCTGTTGGATGCTTTCTTGAATCTCACCAATCCAGTGTGTATTTTTATTGTGCTTATTTTAGAGCTAAACAAATCACGTTTTGGAGGGATGAATAAATGGTCCCAGATAAAATGATTACTTAATGGCGGAATGAGGATTTTAAGCTAGGTAGGATCATCAATACCTTCATGACTGCTGGGATTCCAGTTCTAGGTAGGTTGAACTTTCTTTGTGCATCTGAAGGAAATGATTTGAGAACACAGGCTTTACAGTGGAAATGTCCATGTGGTCTGTACCTTCTCTTGGCTCTCCAGATTTGGAGATTTCTCCTTTCTACTTTAAGGCGCCAGGAGTTTAACCCTGGATTATACTAAAAACTGCCTTACCTTTTGGCCCAAGGATACACTTCAAAGAGGATTAGGAAGGGAGGAGGAAATTGTAAATCAGCTTCCTTCTGCAAGTCCTTGCCTGTGTCTAGGCACCACAGGTGTTAAGCTCTGGCCTTTTGGCCCTCCCCACGCAACCCTCCCTTTCTCCATTACTTTCATTTAGGGGTGGTAGCATCTACTGCATCAGCACCTGCCTGACATTTACTCCCAGCTGGGATTCTAAATGGCACAACTCTTTGGGTGTTCCCTTACTCCTGATATGATTCCACTTCAGGTCACACCCATGCTTCACCTAGCTCCTGGGGAAACTGCACCATCTTCCACAGGAAAGGAAGGCTTGTGTTGTGTCTCTAGTTCTTTCCTAAATCCTCCAGTCTTGAAGGGACTCTGTCCAGACTTTGTCCAGGACCTAGCGAGGATGGGAACAGGGAACCGTCTCTGGTTCAGTGTTCGTATAAGGAAGCTTCAGGAATACTGGTCCTTTATTCACTAGTTCCAGCTCTCAAGTGCCTATATCATCTGACTCATTCTTTTCTGCGCTGTCTGAAAGCCTGGAAGCATACACCAAAAGCCACAGTAGCTGTTGTGGCTCACCAGAGAATGGAGAATGTTGGAACTGTGACTATATTACTTTGATTCAGTTTTGGGGGTGTAGTCACTCATCCATCCTCATTGTCTTTTTATTTTATCTCTTGATCTCCACCCCGGAGTCTTGAATAAAAAGTAAGTCTGTGGGAATAACTTCTGAGACAAGTCTACTTGAGACCTATCAAGTAAGTCTTCTTGCAGGAAATGACAGATGTTGACCAGATGTTGGGAGAGATTTTCCAGGTGGAGAAAAGAACATGCATAGGGCACAGAGGCCGGGGAAGGCAGAAATACTGTGCATCACTGAACATGGGGCTGCATGATACTTGTGGTTTTTCCGGTACAAATATCCTCTGCAGGCAAGAATGAAAGGTCAGGTATGATGTTGGTAAGTCCACATGGCTGTAGATAGCTGGCATTTGTTTTGGTTGCCTAGGACCTGTATGTAGGCCCTTACATGCCTTCAGTCTCCCTAGTTTACCATGTTTCAGTTTTACCACCAAAAGCCCCTTCTCCCAGAAATCCCTTCATTTCTAGAAAAAAGCAGGACAGTGCAATGTTGGCCACTTTATACCAATATAATAATTTATACCAGTTATTAAATATTTGGGGGCATCCCTCCTGTATTAATACACAAAGGCACACACATCTAATATACATTATGTATACATACACACGTTCTAAGTCCTTATTTTACATGGTTATATCTTTACTGGTACTCTTGTTTTTTTTAACCTAACAAGTTAGAATTGCTGACTTGTTACTGGATTCTCCTGCATTGTCTAAAATAACCTCCTCTTACCTTGTGTAAAATATTTTTTTTCTACACATGTGCTCTCTGAGGCATCTTGAACTTTCCTGCTATAGCAGATGGATTCCCCTCAAGGATCTCTGAAGAACACTCTTGTCAGACTTTTCTGCTTAGAGGAAATTCCTTTCTAGCCCCAGAGGATGACTAGCTGTGTGAAAAGCCGCCCTGCTGACTGCTATGTTTGAAGGCAATTCCAGAAACGCTGCCTTCTCTTTTAGTTTTAATTTTAGTCCCTGAATTACGTATTCAAGATAGACCAATTTGCAAGAATAGCAGCTATGCAGCTGATTTCTGTGGCGGGCAGAAGCGTTCTTTCTATCTGCTGCCTTCAGAGCCAAACAGCTGTGTTCCCCAAACACCTGCCACATACTGTCAGACGGCTGGAGCACTTTTCCTGCTTGCTTGCCACACCTGGGAGCCCAGAATGTCACTGGCTACACCAAGCTAGGTGGTGGAGACACTGAGCAAAAATGGTCACAATTCCTTTCAGCACACATCTGAAACTTACAGACATTTGTAAATCATTTATCAAAATACTAATATCTGTATCAAACGAGAGTTCTGTGATATTTCTGCTGTAAAGATATATAGGTAGGCTCTGACTTGTGGTCATTCCATTTACAGTTTTTCCACCTTTTTCTTTTTACAGTGGTACATCGGTGTTATATATTCAGGCCGAACCATATTGTGAATTCTGAATTTTGAAGTTTTCCTGGGCTGGCAGTATGCAATGGGATACTGGGATCAGATCAGCCATGTAACAGTGTTGTTGAGCAATGATTCATTTGAAGTATGTTTTAAACTTGTGATGTATACCCCTTAATATGAGCAAAGAGGATACAGAATCTCACTGGTGGTCAAGGAGCATCTGTATTCCCTGTTTGGAACATGTTTTACTTTGTTCTGGGACAAAGCATCCATCTCTGAGGTCTGGTCATGATCTTCATGTGTGCAGATCTTCTTCTGCATCTTGTTCTTCTTCTTTGTATTTGGGAAATCAATTTTTCAAACATAGCAGGATGAACAACTACACATCCCAAGTTGATATCTTGGCCTTTGCCAAAGCTATGCCAATAGAAAACGTTCTTTTAAAAATTCCTTCTGCTTTGGCGCATGAAGCCTGGTAGGCATTAATTACATAATTCATCAAATATTCATGGAGTCACTTCAGCAGGACATCACCAGTCTGCCGTCTGTTGGTGACAATTTCAGACCATCCTGGGAGGAATATTTTAGAGAAGGTACAAGTCGACCCACATTGTATATTTTTAAGTTCTAGACCTATTTTTTCCAGTGTTTTGAGACTAAACCTACAAAATATCTAGGTTCCTTACGAAAAAGAATAGCAATTTTTTTTTTGCTCCCTCCATGGAACTATGTATTTTTACTTTGGAAGGGATTTGACAATCCTATGATCGTATTCTCTTGGGGCTGTCTTTTTCATTCCCCCTGTGCCTGTCGGCCCTTCTCTTTCTTCCGAAAGGAAGGTCTGGGTTATATTCGTTATAATATTCCCAACATGTAGTGATTACAAAGTATTCAAGAGATACTCCAGAGTGGATTTGCATGAAGGGCCTGTGCTAGAGTCATTCTGAAGTCCAAAACTAGTGAGTGGCAGCTGTGGTATAATTTCTGGGTGTACCTGGATAATATATAATTAGGGCCACATAATCTCAGCAATGGGAAATCCTAAGATCAGCCTAGTCCAAGTCTGGGTGAAAAACCTGAGTCAGACAAAGACAGGCCCAGACAGATTGGCCTAGTTACTAAGGATTGTTGCTTCTTATCATGAAAGCATCTGACAAAATCAAGCATTTCCAGGTGGAGTTGAAGAAAACCAGTAACAAATAAATGGGATGTCTAATCTGGGAAAGAAGCAGGAAAGACTATTGAAGAAAACCAATGTTCTACGTTTTCTGATCAGACCATCAGAGAAATGAACTTTGCTAATCTTATGAAAATTATGATAGTATGATGCTATTTTATAGAAAAATTATACATATGCATGCATATGTTTATATATAACAAATTACGAGACATTATATACATAGATTTTTTTTTTTGGAACTTGGAGGACACTCTCCGTACCTTTGTTGATTTTAGCTATGTTTTTGACATAAAGTCTCCCACTAACACCCTCTGATCATAACAGCCTCTGAAGCAACACAGTTTTATTTGTTTGGTGAACATTTAAAACAACAACATCAACAAAAAACCTCACAAAACTACATATGATTACCCTCACTTATTAACCTTTTTCTGGGTCTTTCTAAATCAACAAGCATAGCCTCCTATCAACACAATATATTATTTTGGATTGCAACATAATTTAACTAAATCCTCTTGATGAGTATTTACATTAGCTCATATATTTAGATTTTTTTATACCCCAAACTACTACTGTATCTTGTTTTTGATCATGGGTCTTGAACTCAGGACCTGGGTACTGATCCTGAACTTTTTTGCTCAAGACTAGTGCTCTACTACTTGAGCTACAGCTCCACTTCTACTTTTCTGGTGATTAATTGGAGATAAGAGTCTCAAGGGCTTTCTTGCCTCAGCTGGCTTTGAACTGTGTATCTCAGATCTCAGCTTCTTGAATAGCTAAAATTACAGGGGTGAGCCACCAGTGCCTGGCTACTTTTGTCTTTTTACTTAGTTATTTCCTCTAGACCACTTTTTGGAAGTGCACTTGCTAATTTGATCTAAAAGTTCCCACTTTTCTCTTAGGGGTTGATAAATTTCTCCTCCTACTTTAAGATTTTATTTACCTTCACTTTTATTAAGGCTTATGTTGACAGTTTTCATCTTGTCTATGTAAATCTTTAACCCATTGTGCTGGTAAGATGGTTATTAGTGTGACTGACACCTGAGATAATAGGAAAACTGATTTATATTGGTTCACAGCTTTGGGGACTCCAAAGCTGTAAATGGGGAGACTGCATAGGAAATGATGTTACAGGAGACTCTGTCATAAAGAAGGTGTTTCTAGAAGAAGGGAACCATATGCAGAAGAGTCTGGAGAGATTTTTAGAAAAGTTGAAGCAGAAATTATATTCTTTACTAGGCAGGAAGTGATTCCAGAAGACTCAAAGACTTTATATTTATATATGTATATATATAACCTATTTTATGTGGACTATATATAATTATAGTGCTGTCATATATTATATAAATACATAATATACAAGCATTATAAATTTATAATTTCTATCATATATTATTTAAATTACATTTATATTTACAATTTTGTATTATGCTCCTTAAAGTTTAACACTATTTTAGAATTATCCTCTCTAAATGTATGTTTTTATTCTTTATAAGCTTTAGTTTATTGGTGCCATAATATTCTATCCATGGCTGAGGCTTTGTAAAGTCACATAATGACATATCATTACCAATGTCTCATGGAGGACAACTGCAGAGGAGTCATTTGGAAACATCAAAGGTATCAGAAAAAAAGAGATTTCTCTCTGTACTTAGAAAATATAGTACTTGATCTAAAAGTACTTGATGGTTCTCAGATTTACCTGGCTTTGGGTTTTTGTTTTTGGTAGATTCACTTTTGCAATTAAATGTGCTTGAGTCACAGTTACTAATTTATAGTTTCACCCTCATTATTTAGTGTCTGTAACTAAGTTTTGGAAAGTCAGCATTTTATAAGTACTATTGATGCTCTTTTACTTTAGAAATCTGGCTGTCTCATCAAATTGTTGGGAGTAGCCTCAAAAATATGACTAAGAGGTTTTCTCATCTTTATATAAATGAAAATTTCAGACTTTTCATGATCTTTGGTGAGACCATTATATAAACAGTTTTTCTAGTTTCTAGAATCTTATTTTTCATAATTCTTTTTTAACATTGGAAGAGATTTCAGTGATAAACAGTACCACTCAAATAGGACAAGTCATCTGTATGATCAAAGACTTGAACACAGGTTTCCTGGCTCCAACTTTAAGATAATTTTCCTCAAATCATCCTTTAGTGTAATGAATCATCTGTGAATCTCTTGTACTAACAATACTTTGACAAAAATTGGTGGCTTTTTTTTGGTGCTGATATCCTATATAAGATATTTATCTATATGTATAGGCAACAAATACTCACCTTTGTGTTAGTATTCTATTCATAACTTTGGAATCAAAATTAGTTGCCTAATTTTTAGCATTTTTTTCTATTCTGATTAGTTTATATGGCACAATTGTAATCTGCTGTTTTTATTTGTTTTTTTTGTCTTATGATTATTGACATATTAAAGTTTTTACTTTTTGTAAAGTTACATAGAATCCCTTCCCAGAAATAATCTATGCAATGTAGATTTTTAGAATTTATTAGAGCAAAATTATTCTTTATTTTCTCTTATAACAAAATAAGCCTTTATCTATACCTAAGCCATGCCCAATTCTAATTCCTAGTGCATTGTGTGTATATTTTCTTTTCTTTTTTCAAAAGTCTGTTTACTTTATTAGTCTTTTCAAAGTTATACCTTTGATTTATGCTGATAGGCCAAGACAGAACTCATTAAATTTATGATCTTATTTTTATTTACTTTGTTTACTTCTTAGAAAGATTATCAAACTCTCATATTGTAACTGAAATCCTTAAGTTTTACTTCTCTTGTATATAATTTTATTTCATGTAATTTTTTGGCTTTAATCTGTCCAACCCAAGACTATATACATGTCTGGCTCATGATAATTTTACATTTTTGATTACTGTAAGTGAAAGAATATGTAATAGAGATCAAAGCATCTACCTGCTTTTTATTTCTTGGATTAGGGAATGCTCAAACAAACTCTAAGTACTGTGCACTAAATTGTATCCACCCAAAGCCATTTCTCAAGGTCCTAATACCAGAGAGGTGATCTTGGAGGTAAATTCTCAGGCTAGTTATTAAATTTAGATGAAGTTATGAGGACTGAGTTCCTATTATAGGATACCCATAAGGTAGGCACTTTTAGGAAAAAATGTCTAAATTTGGGAAGAGATACCACTATCCCTTTAATAGATTATTATGCTTTTTTAAAATTTAATTTAATTTTATTTGTGAACATACTGTACAGAGGGGTTACAATTACATGGGCAGGATAATGCATACATTTCTTACCAAGCATTGCAACCTCCTCCTTTGGTTTGGTTATACTGGGATTTGAACTCAGGACTTCATGCTTGCTTAAATGGTTAATCACCAGTAAAGCAAATGTAAAGTCCTGACTTTAAACTCTGGTACTGTCACAAACAAATAAATGAATGAATGAACAACAACAACAAAACCCCCACAAAATAAAAGCTGTAGCTGGTGGCTCATGCCTGTAATCTTAGCTAAGCTACTCAAGAGGCTGAGATCCCAGGATCATACTTCAAAGCCAGCCAGGGCAAGAAAGTCAATGAGACTCTTATCCTCAATTAACCATTAGAAAACTGGAAGTAGATCTAAGGCTCAAAGTAATAGAGCATTAGCCTTGTACAAAAAGAGCTCAGGGATAGTGTCCAGTCTCTGAGTTCAAGCCCCATGACCGACAAAAAAAGTTATGTGTGTGTGTAAATACATTTCTACAGCATTCCTGAAACTGATTCCAGTAATTTAATCATGCACTGAAGCAGTTCACTTATGACTTTTCTAAAATGAGTACTGGTACCTCAGTAATCCCAATCAATGAGGAAAGTTAATATATATTGTTCCTTTAGCCTCATAGCCTGCATCTCTTCTGCTTTAGAATCTATTTTCAAGTCTAGCTTCATGGTAATATGCCATATTTTAAGATTAGGTCCTCATATCTGCTTTGTGTCTTTAGAAAATGACTGAATGAATGCATATGTAAGAACTATTTGTATGTATGTGTCAGGATCATTAGGACAAAAATAGAAAATACACTCATTGCTCTTTATAATCTATTTCAACTTTGACATTTCTCTCTTTCCTCCTGAGTCTCCTTAATTTAAGTATTTGTGCTCTAAGTTTTAGCCCATTCCCACTACCTGTCATTGGATGCTAATCTCAAACCTGGGCTATTTTAAGATCTAAGTACTCTATTGTAAATTTTCAAGTAATTATTGCTACTTGAATTTGAAAGGCATAATCCTAGAAATAAAAAAAATCCCACTCAAGTGAATTAGCTATGTATAAATATAAACAACCTCAGAGTAAAGGAAATTTAACCAGTCTTGAATTAGCTGTAATCTGAACATATCATAAATACATTTTTAGCTGCAACTTTCCTACAAACACTGAAAATACTACCTATATGCTTGAGAGTAAGTTGTGGCTGTCATGGGAACCATAATTTTGATATAGATATCTACAGGCATAAATCTCAACTCAGTTTCCATGTAAGCCTTTAACTTAGCCACAATAAAATGTTTTGGAGGCTTCTTTGCATTATTATAATTATAACATTTGGCCCCAATGAGCTACTGAAGTTACTATCTTTTTGCTTTCAGTTATAACTGTGTATGAAGATGCACCCCTCCCCCCACAAAATGGATCCCAACTAGATTTTTCTGAATTTTTTCATGAGCATCACTGAGATTGTAGTATCAATATACAGAGGAAAACTTGAAGGGCCATTGTGACATGACAATTTTCTAGGTGGCAGAACTAAAGCTGTGGTGAACACATGTCATCTTAGCCTGTGGGCAGCTGAGGCCGGAAGATCTTGAGGTCAAGGCCAGCCTGAGCAACATGTCAAGATCTGTCACAAAACAAACCAACAAAAAAACTCCAAAATAAATGAACAAAAACTTCAGGACAAAATAAGTCAAAAATAATCCAGAAAAAGAAGATCTTTATGTTTTAAAGAACTTTACATACGACGTATTTATATAAAGACAGGATGTATCTCAGGAAGAGCTCTGAGCATAATCAGTGGAGGCTTTCTGTATATTTAGATCATTTAGAGCCACTAGCTGTGACCCTGGAAATGGGATTTAATTGCTCAGAACACTAGTGTCCAATCTGTGAAAAGAAGGAACCACATCTAACATGTGGGGTGTTTTGGGGAAGGTGAAATGGGGTGGTAGGGGCAAGGGTCATAAGACACAACCTGTGCCCTCCGTGCATGTACGTGCCATAAAGAGTGGTTAGGATTGTCGAAGAAAAGGAATTCAAACAAGGCATCATCACCTACAGAAACATCAGCCAAGTTTGGGCCCAGCTATGTATGTGTAAGACAATGCTCTCAAGAACTCTCTCTAGGCAAAACTACATTAAGAGAAGAATAAGCATAATTGAAAATGGAAAGAAAATTAACATATATTTGAGTAATTACTTTGTGTTAAGCACTTTCTAAGCTGTATGAGATATACAAGTGCTACAAAACAAAGTATAATTCAGCATCTTTAGATTAGGCCATCACATATTTAGGCCATTACAATTTTTGTGAGTAAAGAGTTTGGGCATGGTTAATGTCTCTCTTGGTGGCAATCAAAATGTGGGCCAGCACTGCAGTCTCACATAAAGGCTTAACCAATAAATGTGGTTGACAGAATTCAGTTCCTGGAGAGTTGCTGGATTGAGACCTTAGTTGCTGGCAGGTTGTTGACTGGAATAGGTCCCCATCATTCATTCCTCCTGTGGAAGTTTGCTTTAGTGAGAATACAATAGTCTGAGACAGAGGTCTGAGTTTTGTTAACTTGATCTCACCAGTGACTGCTCATCACATTTGCCTCAGTCTATTGGCTAAAAGCCACTCCCAGACCACACCTACTGATTATACAAGATGTAACTATGAGGAAGGGGAAGATTATTAGAGGTCATCTTAGTGTCAGTTTATCAAATAGCTAACATAAACGTAATGGAAATTGTAATTGTCACCAAAGGCAACATTGCCCTGCTTATGTGCTGAACATTTATTTACACTTGGAAATTTGTTTAATCCTTCAAACAAACCCAAATAGGTAATTTCCTTTTTTGATAATGAGGATACTGAAGCACAGAGAGCGCAGGTGACATTCTAAGGTCACAGAGCTAGTCAGATTTGAGCACTCTAGTTCCAGAATTCTTACTACTAACTGCCGTTGCACTGCATATACTTTGTAGCTCCTTATAAAAATTATACATAGTAACTTATTGACTGTCCTATTTTAGTTTATTTCTTATCTCATATATTTAACTTGTCATATTTTTAAATGGAATAAAATGTCTGGATAGGTAAGAGAATGGTGCAGTCAGTGTTAGTTTCCTTTACTTCACATTGCCAGCTAGATGGACATAGCAGAGTTAGAGCTTTCAGTTTTTTTAATAAGTATTTTTATTGTGAAAATACTGTACAGAGGGGCTACAATTACATGAGCAAGGTAATGAGTACATTTCTTATCAAGCGTTGTTACCTTCTCCTTTGTTTTTTCCCTACCATCCCTTCCCTCCCATCTCCACCACTACATCCTTCCCCCCACCCTCACCCCATCCCCCACCTAAATTGTAAAGTTCGTTTTTCTACATAGCATCTTGTACATCTCATTGTTGCAATGGGTCAATCTGTATCCCTATTTAAATCATTTGTTTTCTCCCTTCAGCTCTCCAAATTATACCAACATCAAACATAGTGAAAACAGGGGTTATACTGTGGCGGAGGGACATACAAAGCAACAAAAAAAATCACATGGTACCTTATAAATACATTAGAAACAATAGCAAGAAAGACAAAACCACTTGTGTCCTTATCTTGGGGTTTATTTCGCTTAAAATCATCTTATCTGATCTTTTCTGTTTGTCTTGGATATACACTAGTTACTGCAAATAAGGGAAACCATGGGAGCTCTATGTAGAGTCTTTTGAGGAACCTCCATACTGCTTTCCAAAGTGGTTGAACAAGTTTACATTCCCACCAACAATGCAGTAAGGTTCCCTTCTGTCCACATCCCCTCCAGAATCTGTTGTTATTAGAGTTCTTGATTATAGCCATTCTAACTGGGGTGAGTTGGTATCTCAGTGTTGTTTTGATTTCCATTTCTTTTATAGCTAGAGAGGTTGAGCATTTCTTCATGTGTCTATTGGCCATCCTTCTTTCCTCTTCAGAGAAGTTTCTCTTTAAGTCTTTAGCCCACTTATTTATTGGGCAGTTGTTTCTTTGAAGATTTGTTGTTGGGGGATTTAATTTTTTGAGTTCCAGGTATATTTTAGATATGAGACCCTTGTCCGTTGTATGGCTAGTGAAGATCTTCTCCCAATCCGTGGGCTTTCTATTGATCTTGCTAGCTATGTCCTTTGCCATGCAGAAGCTCTGCAACATCATGCAATCCTATTTGTCCAACCTTTCTTTGATTTGTTGTGTTTCTGGGTCTTTATTAAGAAAATTTCGGCCTGTGCCAAGGAGACCTAGGGTTTCTCCTATTTTTGTCCTGTAGTGTTTTCAGAGTGTCTGCTTTGACTGCAAGGTCTTTGATCCATTTGGAGTTGATTCTGGTGCAGGGTGATATATAAGGATCTGAGCTTTCAGTTTTTGACTTTCTCATGGATTGGCATTATTTGCATGTCACTAACTCTTGGAGGACCAAACATGCATGAAATAGGTAGGAGCAAAACAATATATGAAAACCTTCCAAGACATAGTGGTGTGTGACCCCAAATAGTATTGAACAAGTCATTGGTTTTGAATGGATGACTTTTAGTGAAAACTCAGCTACCACCAACCTCTCACTGGCATGGTCAGTGATGCATTTACTTTGACTTCCGTATACTATAAAGAATTCTTTTTGCTTTTCACTTTACCTACTCACTTCTGTTGTTTTGAGTTCTGCATTTAGTAGCTCTGCAGAATTCTCACCATTAAGTAAAATAACATGGAGATAACCATATGACTGGAACACAGCATCTCTTCCTGCACAATGAGAAATTTGTACATCTGTGCATAAAGGCACAATCATCTGCATTGTACTGCTTCTTCACAAAGGACACTTGATTACTAGAACAGTTGCAACAATTCTTCAGATTCCTGGGTAACCTGAGCATCTGTTTTATAGCTTCATTTGTGAGGCTATTTGAGAATTGACTATATAGGATGCTGTATATTATGAGAATGTAAGAGAGAATGTCATGAAGAAGAAAAACCAATTCATGAATAATTCCGTAACAAATCGTCAACCATTTCATGACACTAGTGATCATTAATGTTTAAAAATATATACTGGGTGCCTGTAATACTAGCTACTCAGGAGGCTGAGATCTGAGGATCACGGTTCAAAGCCAGCCCGGGCAGGAAAGTCCTTGAGACCCTTATCTCCAATTAACCACCAGAAAACCAAAAGTGGCCCTGTGGCTCAAGTGGTAGAGCGATCACCTTAAGCTAAATAGCTCAGTGACAGCGTCCAGGCCCAGAGTTCAAGCCCCACAACTGACCAAAAAAAATTCTATGTCCAGAGACTAAATTTAAGCATGGGGTAGTGGACAGTTCTGAGACAGTTATGGACTGAACTGGGTCATCTTCTTCCCTCAAAGTTCACACATTAGAACCAGAACCCAATGCAACTATTGGAATATGGCATTTAACCAAGGGGGCTGGGAATGTAACTCAGTGGCAAAACACAGACTTCCTCTCGTAGGTAGAGCCCTAGGTTTGATTCTCAGTATCACAAAATACTAAAGTAAAAATTAAAAATAAAATAAAAATGATAAAGGTGGGTCCCTAATCTCTTTAGACCAGTGTTTATATACATACAGAAAAGCCATCAGAAATGTAAGTGCACACAGAAGAAAAGGCATGTGAGGACAGCTAGAATGCAGATATGTGAAATGCACGACACAAATCATCCGAAACCAGTCTCTGTTACTCTGTTCCTGCAGCCCAATCAGACTGACACAGCTGCCCATCCAATTAAACTCCCCAACACTTACAGCCCTTGTCCCATTTCCCACTCCCTCTACACAGTGAGTTTTCACTGATCTGGCTGAGTGCGTAGCAAGTAAGCCATGCAAACCATCCCTCCTGAGCCCAGCTATTTATCCCAGCTTTTCACACTTGATCCAAGTTTGTCAACCGATTTGCTCTCCTGAGAATTTGAAAGAGAGACTCAGATTCTTTGGGTAGTTAGGGGTGAGATATCTTAACAGAGAGAATATCGTAAATCTTGTGCATCCTGATCAACAGAAAGCAGGTGTTTTCTGAGAAGAAAAAGAATAAGGCAGATGAATAGAGAAATCAAGTGATAAATCCAAATCAGTGGTCTAAGAGAGAAAGAGTGATCTTGGCTATGGATTTTCTGGTGCTGACTTTCAGTTGTTGAAATACCTTGTTTAAATTCTGCAATGAGTTTCACAAGATAGCTCTGAGTATTTATAAAGAGGTCCTCTTTACCTCAGCCTTCTCTAGGAAGCAGCCTGAAATCTAAGGATTTTTTAATTAGACATATGGAATCATGTGTAATCAAGGCCTAAAGCATAAATTAAGTAGAAATCCTGTAATACACAAAAGGTTAACACATGAATTTGCTAATCTTTCTCCCTTGCTGTGGAAATAATGAGAATTTTACTCTAAATCCATGGCAATTATAGATCTCTATTTAGTTCAGGGTTTTTTTTAAAAATTCTGTTCATATATTCTACACTGTAATTTTTTTCCAGGAAGACTCTGATGTGTGTGTGCATTATCTATTTATCAAGGATAGAGAGAATATGTTCCCTTAGTACATTTTAAGCATGATTGGGTGTATAGTTTGGAGGAGTATAGAGAAAACTGTGGACAGATACACTAGAATATATTATTATTGCTAGCTTAAGTACTTCATGTTAATGGGTGGGGACAGACCCAGGTATTCAAGTATGACAATAGAGACTGTTCATTATATAACCCCAGAGAGCACATTCAAAATTACTGTGAATACTATCCCCTGGTGTATGTACCACATAGTGTTCATAACTAAATGTGAAACCCAGAAATAGCTAGGCATAAAACCATGTAATTAGTGCTATGAAGTGTATGAACAAATTCGTGGGGCATGATTAATCCTGCCCAGAAGGGGAATAATAAATGGAATTTGGTGAAGGAATAGAAGCAGACTAAGCAACAGGACACAGACATTCTCAGAATAGGGAAAAAGAAAACTAAAGACTAATGACATTAAAAAAAAAAAAGCATGCAGGAAATGATGGAGTAAGGAACTCCCAAAATCTGCTGAGAACACTGTCAAAACCTGTCACAATCAGCTTTTTCAGAGCTCCAGGAATTTAAAGGCTGGCAGCCAGTGGAGTGCTCATCAAAACGGTAAAATCTCAAAAAAAAAAAAAACCCAGCAAGTCTTGTGCCATTTTTAAACTGGCTCTCATCTTCTTCTTCTTCAGTCTTTACAGCTGTGGTGCTCTGGAAACCAACAATGTACCATTGACTGGAGGGAAGCAGTTTCGAACCCATCCCCCCCTCCCCATCTCTTTGTCAGCTCCCTGAAAACCTCCTTCTTAGGACCTGTTTTTATTTGACCTGACTCAGAGCTTTCTGTGGAAAACTTCTATTTAAAATACAAAGATAGCCCATAGGTAAGATTAAAACCAACAAAAGTAATAGAGACTATGCTTAGGAAAGTGTACATGTTGGACTTACTTAAGCCTTAAATCAGCTCTTATAAATACGGTCAAAGAATATGATTCACTTAGGATATTAAGAATTATTTTGATAAAAATCTAGAATTCTATGGTCAAATATTTGATGAGACAATTAGTTATATGTCAGGGTTTTTTTTAATATGCTACATTGTGATTATCCATTGTAATATATGATAGAGCATTTTCTAAACATTTTGACTACAGAAATAAAATGCCAGGAAATATTTTACAGTGTATAAGAATGATAACAAAAACTTGGCCCTTATGGCTCATACCTGTAATCCTAGCTAGGAAGCTGAGATCTGAGGATTATAGTTCAAAGCCAACCTGGGTAGAAAAGTCCATAAAACTCTGATCTCCAATTAACCACCAGAAAACCAGAAGTGGAACAGTGGCTCACAGTGGTAGAGTGCTAGCCTTGAGCAAAAAGAGCTCAAGAACAACACCCAGGCCTGGAGTTCAAGCCCCATGACTAACCAAAAAGACAAAACATGGGCTTAGACTATAATCTCCCATGATAGTGTAATTCTGAGGAAAGAGTCACAGTCGTACCTAATTTGCATGTCATCTGGTTCAATGTACTACCTAGTCTATGTATTTTGTACTTGTTTACTAACAGAACACATATAAGTGGAAAAAAAACAGAGGGAAAGAAGGATCTAGAGGAATCCTATCAGCAATCAAACTCCTTGCACACTCAGTTTTCTTTTCTATACCCACATTGTTTATCCCCACCTGCATTTTTTGCTGTGCCCTTCCCACCAGAAAACCCTATTAGATCTCATCCTAACCCAAGCTTCAAGGTAGCACTTTGAATTTCATCTTCATCCTTCACTTTTCCCTAAGTTTAGAGATGGTCCCTAAATCCAAATCCAGCTGACCTTGATGTTTCCACTCAGTTCTCAGCTGTCAACCTATAGGCTGGAATCCCAACACACCTTTCTGGTACTTTACCAATTCTAAACTTTGAATGTAGCTCTGAGATACTAGCTTCACTCTGTCTCCTTGGTGTAGTACATTGGATTAGAAAGAATTAGTTTGACTGGGCCATTGAAGTGTACACTGAAGGCAGATTTGCCAAGTTTGAACAGGTATGACAGAGAAGAGATCCTATCAGTGACTCACTTCCCCTCTCCATCTCCTTCACTTTCCTCATTCTACTGTTCAAAGCACAGCTCAACTAAATGGCACAACAGTAGAGGGGATACTGTTTTCAAAGATTTCATGTGGATAGGGCTGGAATCAGTAATGGAAGATGAGAGTCTTAGAAATGGTGCAGTCTTTTCAACTGAAGATAGCCCCAAAGGACCATCACTGAGATGAGTGTTGAGGGTTAAAGGCAGGCGGTGAAGAAAAATTAAGACACTAATCCAAAAAAGGAAACAGAAAATAAAGGCATTGAAACAGCAACAATTCCATTGCAAATTAATCTTATGTAAATGTAGAAACTAGGAGTTCTTCAGAGCTCTGGGAAAAGTGTGCATTTAAGCAACAATAGCCAATTTTCCGGGAACTGTCTTTATGGCATATTTTGATGTAGACCTTTTGAATAAAGTAATCAGAAGTGTTTGTTATGACAATGACAATAAGATTGCAACTTGAAGGAAACCAGCAATCGAGAAGAAGCTGCTTGACCAAATAGGATGAAGGTAAGAATTCCAGCTGCTTGCTTTGACTGCCAGAGGACGGGGAACTTTCTAAAAGCTCTGTCAGGAGAGCTATTCTTGACATTCAATTCGTGTTTCAAATATGTGCTTGTCTCTTGGTGTTCTTTAGAGAAATTCTAAAGGTTCATATAGCCTCTGGAGTAAATGAGGTCACCATACAAGATTGAATAGGGGTCCCTGGATGATAGACAAGGTAAACAATTCCTTTGATCACGTCAATTGTGGCTGGGGTCTCTTGTTTGCCCTTCTGAAAAACAGAGAAAAATCGATAAACTCCCTGGTTTGAAAACTAAAACTAGAACTGCCATACAATTTTGGGTTTATATCCAAAGGAAATCACGTTAGTGTAGTACTATTCATAATAACCAAGTTATGGAAACAACCTAGGTATCCAACAACTGATGAATGGATCAGGCAAAGGAGGCACACATACCCAACCAGGTACTGTTCAGCTATAAATAAGAATGAAATGACATCATTTGCAGTGAAGCCTGTGTAGATGGAACTTTCACAATGAGCCCATCCTATATAACGAACATATGGCAATGAAAATTTATTTTAAGAAAGAAAAAGCATACATCCTAGAACAAAGAAAGCACACTGAAGAGCCCATCACTCATTGTTGCCGGGAAGGTAGCGAAAACTGTGGAGACAACACAGCAAAAGGATAGTGAGCAAACACTGCATAGAGGGTGGGGACAGTAAGAGATGCGCCACATCTGGTGAAAGCAGACAAGAAGACTGACAAGAGAAAAGCTATAAGAAACTGGCCATAGAGGCACATGCTTGTTACCCCAGTACTTGGCTGACAGAGGCAGGAGGATCTCAAATTTGAGGCCATCTTGGCCTACACAGCAAGTCTGTGTATCAGAAAAAGAACAGCCCAACTGTATAACTATAGGCATATCGGTATGCAATTTGCATGTGTATATGAATTATACCTACATATCCCACAATTTCATTCTGGAGCTACAGTGGATCTTCAGAGTTGTCCTGAATTGGGTCAAAGTGGCTAGACCTCTATGTCCCTAATGGCATAGGGACTGAATGTGGGCTGCCCCAGGAAGGGGTGTGACCTAGGACAAAGAAAGCTCTCTTTCCAGTTGAAGTAGCAGCTTGAAGGGCAACAGCACTGTAGTGCCTGAGGAAAAGGGAGGACTGGTCAGCACGCGGTATTCAACCCACCTCCATCTTGTTCCATCTTGTTCTGAATCCAGTTCTATGGAGCACTTTCTTTAAAGATCTTTTTATTTCTGCTTCTTCGGACTAAACTTCAATCTATCTATTTATTTATTTATTTTAATTCCCCAAGCCTATGATCCTCCTTTATTCTCTTCTTGCATACCTAAAATATCTGTAGGAAACACCTTTAATCTTGCTTGGTTTCTTTTCTTCCTTTATTGTTCTTGACTCTGTTGACAAAATTGTCTCTTGGATGTTGTCTTTTGATATTTTACTCCAATATTTTACTCCCCCCCCACCCTTTTTCCCTAGTATGTATGTGATAAAATAAGAGCAGCTGGGAAATTTACTTTGCTTTTTAAAATCTTTGGCTTTGTGCTTTCTGTTGAGAGTTTACTCCACATCGTGTTTTATTAGGTTCCCTCTTTTCTGACACATTGACAAAGACAGATCCTCATCCTCTAGATCATGTTGCTTGAATTTTCTGCTTTTGAAGTTTTAACTTGGACTTATTTTAGGATAATAGGATAAAGTGAGATTAAAAAGAAGGATGACATGTTTTCTGTTCCCCAAGTATGAAAAGAGAGGAGGGACTCGTCATATCTCTTGTGTTCTCCATTTCAGTTCTGACAGGAATTTTGTTGTTGACCATGGCTGAAACTTATATTTAGAAAGCTTATTAAATAAATGAAATAGAAATCTCCACTTGAACATATTCTGAGACTAAGACATACCTGAACTTGTACATGGGGCAGTAAAAAGTTTATTTTTTTGCATGAACTGATGCATAGCTTTACACCCAATAACCTGAGGGAAGAAAGGAAATGGAAGGTGTAGTGTGGGTTTTGAGTCTTGGATATAGGATCTTATCCATAGATGAGCGCTCTCTCTCTCTCTCTCTCAATACTAAACAGTACCTCAGAACTCAGGGCCTCACTCTTGCTAAACAAGTGCTCTCCACTTGTAGTAGATCTTCAACATTTTTGTTTTAGTTATCTTTCAGATAAGCTTTCTACCATGGCTGGCCTGACTTGGATTCTCCTGCCTTTGCCACATGTATAGCTAGAATTTTAGCTGTGAGTCAACATATTTGGCTGGGCTGAACTTGACTTTCAATTCTTCTAGCTCTACCTCCCAAGTAGTTAGGATTATAGGTGTATGCTATTGCACCTGGTCAAATGGAGTCGCTTTGATGGTGAGGATGGGGGTGGAGGGGGTGGGGGTGGGGAAGAGCTCCGAAGGAAGCTGAGAGAACTATAATTAGAAGGATCACTGCAACCCAGGAACACAAGTGGTGCTACTCTAGATCCAAGTGACAAATGTGGCCTGGGGTGGAGGAAGGGCCTCTCTCATTTTCTTTCAGGAGCTTACTCCAGCTCACAGCTGACTCCAGGAAACACAGGGTTGAAATGGCAACACCAAGGTTCACCTGGAGATCTTCCAGCACGTGGAGGCATCCACCTTGGCACACTGCCCCAGTGGACCTGGAATAATTAGAAGGTTCAAGAGGCTCACTTCATGCTTCCTAGGCATTCCATTCCTGCATCTTCTCCAGTGGCTCTCAGATAGTTAATAACGTCCATTATCCTCACAGATGCATAGCATGCGCGAGATCCTTCTTAATTTCTCTTCAGTTTGCTGGTTATCAGGAAAGCATGGAGTACATTATACTTCGAAATCATTGTAGTACAGAACAAATGAGAGAAGAAGCCAGAATAAGCTGGCAAGAAACCACAGAAACCCTGGTGTGGGCCTGAGGTGTCTTGGGCATGGATAGGGGCTCAGCACACATTTAGCATACACACATTTACCTTTCACTGTCAATAATCTAAATCTACGTCTACTCTAGAGCCTCTTTCCTTTGTTTTTTTTTTTTGTTTTCATTCTTAAAAGTAACATTGTCATAAATGAATTTCTTCCCTCTCTCTTCCTCCTTAACTTTTCATTAATAAATTCTTCAGTATGTGCATAGAGACATCTTCTTTGTGATCAAAGTTTGATGAATATTTTCTTGTACTCTTTTCCCCAGTGTACCTAGTGAAAACAAATGGACTAAACCCAGCCAAAGTACATGTCTTTGGGGGACATTTTCACAGTTGTTTCCATTTTTCACATTGCATCAACTAGTGCTGGTTTAATGTCAGCCTAGACTGTCATGAAAAATCATAATGAGGAGCTGTAATTGCCAGATAGTAAAAACAAAAATGTTGAGAGTTGATTCTTAGTTTCATGGCCATGTAAAAATTATTATTAAGTCTATCATCTATCATAATATGGACATCATGAAAACTTTTTTAAGAATATTGAAACCATGGTAAGAAGCAAAGCTTTAGAAATTTACTATGTTGAGTCTATATTTTTTGTTTAATGCTCTTAAACTTTTAGGAAAGCGTTGTAGGTATTGCAGTAAAACCCCAAAGCCTTGAGGAATTGTTAATAATTTAGTGGCTTGAGTTCATCAAGAAATGTTAATCCCACTTAGCAAGGAAGAGTTCATTATGACTCATTATGATTAAGCCTTGTAACTGTGGAAAGGCTCAAGTGTGAAAACATGCTATTACAGACATATTGAGCTATTATAGACATAAAGGGACATATTATATATATATCATATATCTCAATATATGTACATATTGAGACATATATAGGCATATTGAGCTATTATGGACATATTGATATACCAGCTGAATTGTAAATTTGAGTCCCTAACCAACTATCTCATAAAGGTCTTATGTTAAAGATAAGACTTTTCACTTTTCAAAAGAAGTGTGGAATGCTAATGTGCTTCTAAGATGATCCTGTGGACCCATCAGCAGTGCCTGAACTATGTAAGCAATGACCTAGGTAAGCCGCAAACATAATCTTTCAAACACTCAAGAGTGTCTATGGCCTGGAGAGGTAGCTCAGTGGAAGAATGCTTGTCTGACATATGGGTGGTCGTGGGTTCCATTTCCAGCTCTAAAAAAAAAAGTATTATAGCTTTAAAGAAATAATTATATTATTTTAGAAGCTTTTGATGAAGAAGAATGGTAGATTTAGAACAAGAACAATCATGAGAGGTTAAGAACCAAGGCTTTGCTGCTGCTTCTCCAGGGAAACAGCAAATGGCTGATGACCCCATGCAGCAGGAGGGCCCAGGCATGGGAGGCCGTGGGAGCTTCTGAGGAGGCTTCAGTGGCAGCGCCCTCCGGGGCCGAGATGGTGGCCATGGTAGAGGCTAGCTCAGGGCCGCGGGGCTCGTGCAGGCAAGCCCGAAGACAGATGGATTCCTGTCACCAAACGGGGCTGGCCTGGTTAAGGACATGAAGATCAAGTCTTTGGAGATCTATCTTTCCTCCCTGCCTAGGAAGGAGTCTGAGATGATTGACTTCTTCCTGGGGGCATCTCTCAAGGAGAAGGTGTTGAGGATTATGGCCTTGCAGTTGCAGACCCGAACTGGCCAGCGTTCCAGGTTCAAGGCCTTTGTAGCCATTGGTGATTATGATGGCCATGTCAGTCTGGGCATTAAGCGCTCCAACGAGGTGGCCATGGCCATCCAAGGTTCCACCATCTTGACCCAGCTCTCCACCGTCCCTTGTGTGGGGACATTCCTGGGGGAACAAGGTTGGCAAGCACCACCCTGTCCCATGTGAGGTAACAGGCCGCTGCGGTTCTGTGCTGGTATGCGTCATCCCCGCCCCCAGAGGCTTGGGGATCATGTCACCTCCCGTCCCCAAGAAGCTGTGGATGATGGCTGGTATGGCTGACTGGTACACCTCAGCCAGAGGCTGTGCTGTTACCCTGGGCAACTTGGCCAAGGCCACCTTTGATGCCATCTCCAAGACCTACAGTTACCTGACCCCTGGCCTCTGACCTCTGGAAAGAGACCATGTTCACCAAATCTCCTTATCAGAAATTCACTGACCAGCTTGTGAAAACCCACACCAGAGTCTCTCTGCAGAAGGCCCTGGCTCCGGCTCTAGCTACACCACAGGATTTGTATACAAGACTAACCAAGTGAATTAAGTCTTAAAAAAAAAAAAAAGAATCAAGTCTTTGATCTCTGGGGAGAAGGGACAGGTAGTTCTAATTTTCTCATACCTCAGTGCCTCTTTCTCTTTTCTGCTCTCTCAGACTAGCTTGCACAGTCTTGTTGAAACTTGTGCTTTGCTGGGTGGGGCATGTGCCTAGGGCCTCTATTCTGTCCCATTATTATGACCACCCTGTTATTCCTCATTCACTCAATCGCTTGCTTTGTATTTGTCTAATAGTGGTTCTTCCGCCCCAATTACTGCTAGCACATATAAATGTAGGACCCATCCCATCCCCTGGCCCCCTACTTTCTTCACTTCCTTGTTCCAGTACTTCCTTCTTCAGTTTATCAGAACTATTCACTGTGAGACACATCCTGGAGCTATACTTCTAAATCACACATCTCCAGATTCTCTAGTGACACCTTTCTATCTCTAGATTCTTATTCGATTACCTGCACCATGATCGTGTTTCAAACCCATGTAGGGAAAACTAGTCACATCTCTGGTTTCTCTCTGCTCATTAGCTTTGTTTATTTTGGAACATTTATGTCCAACATAACGTCTAGCATCTACGATTCCAATATTTCTCTTTCTAACACTATAAGGTACCTCACACTTCCATCCTTTGTCTGTTTTCTTATATATAATATATACATATATTATTGTAAAGATACTGTACAGAGGGGTTAGAGTTACATGAGTAAGGTAATGAGTACATTACCTATGGAGCATTGTTACCCCCCCTTTGATTTTCCCCTACCATCCCTTCCCTCCCCACCTCCCAAACTCCTCCCACCCTCATCTAAATTGTAAAGTTCTTTTTCCAACATAGTGTCTGTACATCTCATTGTTACAATGGATTATCCTGTATCCTTATTGCAGCATTTTGTTATTTCCCTTCCCCTCGCCAAATTAGAAAAATGTATGTACAAGATGCAGGACACTGAATCAAATACAGTGACAACAGGGGTTATACCATGGGGAAAGAACATACAAAGAAACAAAAAAATCACAAAGTACATTATAAGTACATTAAAAAGAACAGCAACAAAGATAAAAGCTCTTGTGTCCTTATCTTGGGGTTCATTTCACTTAGCATCAGCTTATATGGTCATATGTACATAGCTTTTGAACTCTGCGGCTTGTCTCAGACATATACTAGTTATTGCAAATAAGGGAAACCATGGGACCTATGTTTCTTTGGACCTGACTTACTTCACTTAATATAATTTTTTCCAAGTCTTTCCATTTTCTAACAGATGGGGCAGTGTCATTCTTTCTGATGGAGGCATAGAATTCCATTAGGCATTTACTGAAATGATTACAAACAAGGCCATACTAAAACTACCAGCACAACTATGTTTATTGCAGCATTATTCACCATAGCTAAGATATGGAACCAACCCAGATGCCCCTCAGTAGATGAATGGATCAAGAAAATTAATACATATATATATATATATATATATATATATATATATATAATGGAATTCTATGTCTTTGTCTATTTTTCATCAGAGAAAATGTTAACTGGCTCTGCATTTTCTCTCTTCTCAGTTAGTTGAAGAACTATTGAAAAAGAAAAATCATATAGTCAAGCGGATATTCGCCATCACACATTCATATCATTTCATATTGACATGAAGTCATAATCAAATGCCTTCAGCTGAGCTTTCAGTATTTTCTGGAATTTCACCAGTGCTACTCTTGTTTGCATATCTGTTCATTAAAATGACAATGTAAAACCGCCAGTCTTCTTAAATTTCCAGTGTACTTCCCCATTTGTTTTCTCATGTTCTTTAGTACCTTTCACCTCTGTCTGGAAACTAAAAGCCATCAGAGTGAATTTTCCTAACTTCTTTCCTTTCCCCCACCTTCCTCTCAGAACACAGTCCTCATCTGTGTGATCAGGATCCCATGCTCTGCTGTGCTGAGTAAGTTATAGTTCCAAGAATTTATATTCTTTCACTTTTTTTCTTTAACTGAGCATGTTTAAATCTGATCTGTTACATATGTTTTTGTGCACAAGGCTCAATTCTATGTTTCTTTCTAGTATCCATCCTTGCTGTCCCACTACCGTTTCAATTTCTGGACAGATTTGTCATACTCTATTTATCTACCTCTCATTCTGTCAACATACTCAGACCTATTTTCTCTTCTTTCCCCCTAGATACTTTAAAATATATTGTATGCATGAAGCAAGGAAACCTTAGGAGATGGATAGGGATGGATTAGATGGGAGAGGCGAGAGAATGGGAGAAGGGTAACACTGATGAAGATGCACTGTACACATCAATAAACATGTTAAAGTGAAATCCCTTGTACAATGATTTAATGATAATAAAGAAAAATAACCTGCCGATCATTAAAACAAATTGAGCCCATCTATTTCTCATCTATAAAACAGGTAATTTCCCAATTAATTTACCTAGATATCCCCTAAATACCTCAGACCTAATCTTTCTTTTTGCTTCCCCTCCCCTCTTCCACCTTTTCTTCTCTTTTCTCTTCCCTTCCATCTTTTCTTTTGCTTCAGGACAAAAGATTGTCCTTGGGCCCCATACTTTCCAGGCAAATACTCTACCACTTGAGCTACCTTCCTCAGCAACCTCGATGAAGTAAGGGCAGGGACTGGTGATGACCAAAGGTGGTAGGCGGGGCCCTCTGGGAAGGCAATACCAAGAATCAGAACATGTTTCCCATTGCTTGTTTTATGTGCTAACCCAGTAGAATGCAGAAGTGCAAACGTTTGCAGTGACATCTAGAATCTTGATGATTTTGGAAGAAAATTTCACCTGCAGACAAAAACCAGGAGGCAGAGAGAGTAAAATCATTTTTATTTGAGATGGTGTAAAGGGACAACCAGAGTCTGTTGACTGCCTCCACCACATTATGTATTTAAAAAGTAAAAATAAAAATAAGGCCTTTCCTAGAGAGAGTTGTGAAAAAGTTGGCAGGTCTTTAAATATTTCTCAGGAAGTTCTTTCTTTTGTGGACTAGATCAACTCATCTACTGTGTGCTGTCAAAGCCCGTGGCAGTCTCTTATCATAGTAGTTTCCCCGGTTTAGTTAGTAAACCATGAGACTGGTTAATCAATATCTGATTAATTAACTTGGGCTCAATGTTTCATAGGTTTCAATCTCTGGTCCTTTGGCTCTAGGTTTCTGGGCTTGTGTACAGGTATAGCATTATGGGTGAGAGAGTGTGGTGTAATGGAGATAGTCAAACCCTTTTACCAGAATGTCTGCTCTGAGAGGCAGGGACTCTATTTGTAAGATCACTTCTGTGCCCTGGAGAACACTGGGTAGTTGCACAGTGTTACCTTATGCTGGGCACTTGAAAAATTGTTGATTTGAATGAGTGAGCAAATGAGTGAATGAATGAAAGAGTAGAAGTCCTTTTGTCCATTAGCTGTACAGTTATTAATCTCAGAAATACAGACTCATCATCTGAAACATCTTATTCTGCTTTTGATCATAGTTGACTTCTTAACCAAGCCTTTGAAGAAACCCAGCAAAACATCCAAAGAAGGAAAACAGCATTCGATAGAGATGATTTCTTTGACTACATGACTATGAAACATAATTATTTTTTAAATACCCATTTCTCTTGGACTCTGTGGTATGTGTTAGAAGTGTTTACAGTGAGGATGCTGTGTGTGTGTGTGTGTATGTGCACATGCACACATGTACACGTGCATGTATGCATGTGCATGTGGGTTTGTACAGTCCTTTTTGGAGCCCATCTGTATGTCATATGGTGTTGGCTGGGTTGCTGTAGCCACTGTTCTCTGTCCTTTTTTCCCCAGTGTTTATGTCACACATTTTGCCATTCACAATGACTCACTTTCTCCCAGGTGCAGCTCTTGCTTCTCAGCAGGTCATGATTATTGCCACATGGCCTCATTTCTGCTCTCACCGTTCCTTATGCTGATCTTGTTTTGTTTCCGCTCTCTGCATGACAAATGCCCACTCAACTGGCCACCTTGGGGGAAAAAGAGGGCTGCTTTAACGCATGTCAGCAGGACTCTGAACAAGTTTCATGCCAGACTAGTGCTGAAGATCTTGCCCTTTCCTCTGCTTTCAAGAAGACAAGTACAAATTTAAACCTGACTTTGAATTAATTTCTCAGTGGCACTTGGGGGATAAACAGGACAAATGGATATTTTTGCTACATATTAACACTTTCAGAATGCAATTCAATCAGTGCACTCTAACAGATAATTTATTTAGTGAGTTTTTACTTACCCAGTCTTGTCTGGTATATTTATACCTTTTTTTCCCCCTGCACTTGCTTATTAAAAAATCCATGTTAGCTAATTTTAAATTGTGCTTTAACACTTGTATCAATAATCCCTGTCCATAATCCCTGGCTCTTTTCTCTTAAAAAATATTTTGTTATTCTTGGGCTAACAACTTAGTTCCTTCTTTGGGAGATTGTTCTCAACAATACTTTTGTTTATGATGCTTTAATCTGCTCCAGGTACTTAATGTCTACATTGGCTTGCTTGTGTTCTGAACTTGCTTCTCTCTAGACTCCACCTATTCAGCTTCTACCTGGTTCCACCCAGCTTTTGAACCTGAAGAGGAACCAGACCAAGTTTAGTTGTTTTTTTCCCAAGAGATTTTTTTTTTACAATAAAACAGACCTGTTGGATAGCTAATAGCTTGAGATGATGAAGTTTGGAGTGCTGAATAAATTTCAGCTGTTCACTGAAATGAAAGGCAGCTAGCTGTCATGAGCTTTAGAGTAGGTTAAGTCCAATATTACAAATTAGAATCTGTGGGTGTTATGTTGACTTTTCACGCCTGTGAGGAAACACTTCTGTTTCAGAGATTTTAGTCTCAGGTCATTTGGCTCCATGTTTCTGGGCCTTTGAGGACCCAGAGCATCACCATGGGTGTTGAGGGTATGGTGGAGGAGGGCTACTAATCTCATGGTAACCAGGAAGTAGGGAGACAGGAAGTATCTGATCCTGGGACACACTAAATCCTTCAAAAGCATGCCCCCAAGTGACTTACTTCCTTTAACTAGACTCTACCTCCTAATAGTCTATTCAGGTATGAATTCATCTATGGAGTGACCCATCACTGACTGTGAGGGAAACTCTTCTCTCCATTTCTTCACAAGACATAGTAGACGGGGAAACACCTAAGGCTAGATTGAAAATACAGATAAGCCAAAATGCACAAGATGGGCCACGTCTATAGAAGTAAATAAAGCCAAGCTGATAAGATGCTCCTCTATATGCCTAATTTAATCATGCTCTGAAAAAAAAAAACCAAGCAAAACAACAACAAAAACAATGATCAAGGTCCACAAAAAAGAAACAGCCAATCAGCAAAATCCCCAGTAACCATACAAAAGCCTGCCTTCAACCCTGTATGAGTAGCAGCAATAGCAGTGCTATTCCCTCTGTCTAGCTGCCTGCCACTTTTCTTCAATGCTACTCTAACAAACCTTTGTTTCTCCTAGTCTTCTGACTAAATAATTTCTTTTTCTAACCCATAGGTAAAAAAACCTCATGCAGAACGGTAGGTCTGGCTGCTCTACAATTTTATTTTGATATTACTTAGCTCTGCAATGTCCCTAATTGCTGTTCCATAGGTTAGAACATTTCTATGTCCCCTACTCAGCTCAAAGCAATCAAAAGATGTAAAATTTGTCCCATTGAAACCAGGATTGTTTTTGTTGTTCTGTTAGGAGGGAATGTGGAAGATGCCCTATTTAAGAAAAGCCATGGATATCAGAGAAATAGCAAGGACCAGGTGGAGTGTGGTTGTGAACCAAGGGCAAAAATGGGTCAAATGGAATGCAGAAATAAGCCCACAAAGAGGGCCAGATGGAATGTGAATGTAATAGAGCTCTTAAAATGATCCAGCATGCATAAAACTCCAACTATTGTCCATGAGACACAGTCAATTTATAGGGTCCACAAAAAGGGAGGTAGTCAATCAAAAGTAGCCTGATTCAAGGCCTTAACCTCATTCCTGACCCGGTCTCCAACGGCAGTGCTCCTCTGCCTGACTGCCTACAGTATCTCTCCTGTATTGGCAGCCTCATAAATCTTTCATTTCTCTTATTGTTCTGTCTCAGTAAATTCTTGTGGCTCCAAAAGTCCTTTCCAATGAAGATAATGTCTTGGTGACCCAGACATGTACCAAAACCCATTAGCTGACAGTCAAACCTTTTACATAGGAGACATTTTTTGGATTCAAACCATAACACTGTGTATTCAAACATTTACATGAAAATGTTATTTTAAAAGAAGGTTTGTTGTTTACTATCTAAGGAGAGAGTTGACAGTAAAGTATGAGAATCTAAAAAAACTTGTTTGGTCATTTTATGTTGAAAGTACAAAGGCTATTCCTCCTGTGACTAATTTGTTGATGTTCCTGTCCTGGGTATAATCTTGTCCACTCTTCCCCATTCTTGATTAATATATGGAAAGTAAAGATGACATTGTTTAAAAATTATTATTAATTTACTTTATCATTATTATAGAGGTGATGTACAGAGGGAGTACAGTGACAAGAGTCAGGTAATGAGTACATTTCCTTTAGTACAGTGTCTTCTGTTCCCTCATTCTCTTCCAGTCCCTCCCATCTCCACCCATGAGTTGTATAGTTCACTTTTGTCAGTGTCCAGTGAGTTCAACTGCTGCACTTTTCACCTCTTTTCCCTTGGAGTTTTATACCCTCCTCCTAATCCTTCTGATGATGTACACATGAATACCCCATATATACGGTAAAGAAGACAGAATCATCAAACACTAAAAAAAGAAAAAAAGAGGTCTCTTGTTTCCATATCTTGGAGTTCATTTCGGTCTGTACTTTTTTTAAATGTAAATATGAAGAGGCACTTAGGCATTGTGCCTTTGTGTTTCTCTCCTTAGAGTATCCTCTTTTGGCCTCACTATGTGTGAATATCTAGAATCCTGTATAATTTATCATATCCCACTGTATTTTAGGTCTAATTTCCACATATCCTAGAGAACATGTACCACTTGTCACTGTGATCTTGGCTTACCTCACTTAACATGATTTGTTCTAATTCCATCCATTTCCTTGCAAATGACATTATTTTATTCTTTCTAATGGCTGTGTTAAATTCCATTGTGTATAGGTACTGCAGTTTTTTTGTATCCACTCATCTTTTGTGGGTATCTGGGCTGTTTCCATAATAAGATATTCTTCATTTTATCACTTATGAATCTCCTTTCCACCTTCTGACCCAGATTATCATATCCTTAACTGTGGTGATATGTCCAAAAGCAGATTGTTCTCAACTTGTATCAAGGAGACCGTTTTTCATCAGTGGTTACTTTGCTACTGTGGGAATACCTAACACATTCTCAAGATGATCTCAAAATACCCTATATATTGTCATTCTGGCTTTGTAAGTAGTCAGGTTGAGTTGCTCACTATTTTAGTGAATGGATTTGTTGCTTGAGTCATTTGTCCTAAGTAGGAACCAGAGCACCATTTTCTCTTTGTGCTATAGCATTTTTAATTCCTTGTGTGAAATTAAGCACATACCCATTAAAAATACCCACCCGATAGCTTTTTAATTTTATTGTAAAATGGCATGTACAAGTGTGCAATTATATTAATTATATATATTTTTTACAAAATTATAGATTATGACTCATCACCTCTCCTTTCAATACAAGGACAGCCTAATTGTGAAAACAGGATGGAGACTGTCCAGAAGTTCATGGTTCTACAGATGTAATTAACATTACACTACAACCTTCAACTTCCTTTAGTATGTAAAAGAAAAAAAAGCATTTGGGGGCATTCTATTTGATTTTAATGAGGCTAGAGTTATAGAAAAACCATAAAAATTTTTATTCATTAATCAATTCAGAAACTGCATATTTTAGATCTCTCTGGAGAATAAATTAACTATTCAGTTATTTTAAAACGGAATTGTTGGAGGGGAAATTGTGATTAAGTATGCTTTCACTGTAAGAGACACTCTAAAATTTCAGTCTAGAATATATCATGTAGGCGTAGGTGTAGCAAGCAGTCTCTCACCTTCAGTTTCTGAGTTTCTCCAGATGTCTCCTGTGCTCATTTTTCCCCCTGTAATTACATCAGTGTTTGGGAAAAGCTGGCCTAGCAGTGAAAAATCTTGAGATACAGGCAGCAAGAGGGCATTGTTAGTGTGGAGACTTTTCCCATGACAGTTCAGTTTGACTCTTTGGAGATGCTGCTCTGGGGCCTCCATTTATTGCTTTCTTTCTCAATGTCATAGTTTGAATCTACTACATGAATACAGTTGGATAAAGGGTAATGATCTTTGGAAAGAAACAGGGTTCTGACAACCAGTTAGAATAAGCTCTACATAGAAAATATTTGTACAGGATTCTTTGTGTCCCCTCACAGAAATGGACTATATCAGCTTCAATAATAATTTACTAATCATAATCCCTCCATATGGCACTGTTGAAGAAAAAAATCAAATTTTAGTTACTACCTAGCAACCAATTGTTGATGTAGTAACTGTGGATTTCCTTCCTATCTATATTTCATTTTTTGCTACCTATATCTATATGCAATATTATGTATAAATATAACATATATAAGATATAAAATATAATATATAGAATCTATAAATATGTGTAAAATCTCTGACTATCTGACCTCTCATTATGTAAACTCATAGCCTGATAGATTTTGGTTAGGCAGGCACTTACATGCTTGCTAATTCTCTCTTTCCAACACTGCAGGGATTGAGTTATTTAGTTTATAATTGGGTCCATTGGTGGCTGCATATTGAGTTGCAGTTGTGAAGGAACCTAGAGGAGTGATATTTTTCAGAGCCCTTGGTATAAGAACTGATACCTTTCTTTTGAGAGAAGATTCATGCAATCTTGACTATATAAATATGGTTGCATATTGGTAGGTAAGCAATCATTTTAAAAATGAAGTTTGAGGTCTGGCACTGGTGGTTCACACATGTATTCCTAAGCTACTCAGGAGGCTGAGATCTGAGGATTGCATTCAAAGCCAGCCCAGGAAGGAAAGTCCATGAGACTCTTATTTCTAGTTAATCACCAGAAAACTGGAAGTAGCCATATGGCTCAAACTGGTAAAACACTAGCCTTGAGTAAAAGAGCTCAGGGATAGCACCTAGGCCCTGGGTTCAAATCCCATAACCAACAAAGAAAAAACAACTTTGATTAGGAGAAATACATATAACTAGGAGTTTTCACTTATGTTAGATCTGGCCATTTACCCTCCACTCCCCCACTGATCAAGGGACTAGTGATGGTAAAGAGCAGGGGGGGAAAAAGATTTATGATGCAGTAGGATGCTTTTTACCCAAAGCAGTTTCTAAGTATCTGTTGTAGCAAAAGTGTACACTGAAGTAGACAGGTGTCCTTTCTATGGCTTCCATGCTTTCAAACTGCTTCCCAGCCTGAGAGAAACCTCTTGTGTGAATCTCCATAGGAAGGTGAGTTCCTCTTTCATCTCAAATGATGAAGAGAGTCAGATACAAGGTAAATTCATCTTGCAATGGCAATAAGCACAGTGGATGTAGATGCCTTTCAGTGCCCAGCAGCAGCAGAATCTAACAGTGCCTGATCCCAGCAGCGACGGTAGCAGCAATTCCGGAAGTGACGCCCTGTCTAGGCAATGTGTGTGGTACAACCCTGCCCAGGGTCTGGTGTGATTCCCCTCTTAATTCCCATGCATTTTCTCCCATGATGCTACTGTTATTCTCTCTGCTCTGTAATAGCAATAAACAATTTTCCAATAAAATCCTTTCCTGCTTACCTTTTCTCCAGTACAATTCTTGCAACTGTGAACACTGACTGCCAAAGAATATATTGCCTAATTTTCAGCTGAGAATTTGGGTCATTGAGAGGTTATGTTAATGGGCTGGTAGTCACACAGTAAGTATCAGAGCTGAAATTTGAATCTGTTTAATGCCAAACTTGTTAAGTACTGTCAGTTAAAAACAGTAGACAGTATTACATAGCTTCCTATGGTTCCTAGGGAATTAAGTCTTAGATTAAGGGCATGAAGAATGCATGTGGTAGGTTGTTAACAACTGTTAACTCTACTGGTTGGAGAAACAAAGTCATGCAAATGAACAAGGCAGATAGATGCCTCTGGCCACCACTTTTGACACAGAACCAGTTCAGAATGTCATTGCTGGTAGTAGGGTGGCTGTTATTTTTCGGAAAAGTCTAGTCAGGACAATGCTTGCTACAACTTCTCTGCTTGACAAGTTATTAGACTTGTCCCTTTCCCATGGTTCCAGTTTCTTTCCTCCCTCCCCTTTCTCTAAAATAATTTCCAGTGTAGATTCCCCTGGACTTCTCTCTCCTCAAGAGAAATTTTAGATAATTGTTTACCATATACATTTAGCTATATGTACTTACATACATATATTTACATGTATATACATTCATACACACAGATATACATCCATATATGTATATATACATATACAAACATCTATCTATACATACATATTTAGATATATATGTATATCTATATAGATATATAGATACATATATACATATACATATATAGATATAGCTATCTATATGTGTATATATGCATTTATGTCTACATGCACATACACACACACACACACACACATACACACATATATAAATATATGTATCCAGCTTTTTAAAGTAAGTAGTCCAAAGGCCTGGAAAAATATTTATTTGGGTCATGGTAGAGCCTGACCTTTCAAAGCTTCCTGAATGATGCCTCATAATTACCCCTGGGGAGATGTTTCAGTATCTGGCAACTCTTCTCACCATGGATATTTAGTTCATGTTCTCTGTCCTTAATTTCACCCCAATTCATTCCTTCTACCCAATTCAGTAATGACTCTGACTGTTGTTTACTCTGTGGGAACTTTCCAATGACAGGCATCTCTCCTCTTGGTTGGTACTCTAGAGAGCTGGGCATTTTAGAATCTTTTATTTACTTATTTTTATTTTTTGTTGGTCGTGGGATTTGAACTCTGGGCCTGGGCATTGTTCCTCAGCTCTTCAGCTCAAGACTAGCGCTCTACCACTTGAGCCACAGTGCCACTTCCTAGAATCTTTTAGTCATCTCTTTTCCTATGTCAGTCACTTAGCCCTCTGAGTCAGATTTGGGCTGTCCTCTGAACTTCCTTCAGAAGTTAAATGTGATTAGTATATAGATTTTTCCAGCTTCTAGCTGGAAAATTATATATATATATATATATATATATGTACATATAGATAGATAGATAGATAGATAGATAGATATTGAAGATCCAACTTTGAGTCTACCAAGTTTCATTCTTCCATGGACCAATATCTTTTTTTAATATATATTTTTATTGTAAAGATACTGTACAGAGGGGTTACAGTTACATGAGTAAGGTAATGAGTACATTTCCTATCAAGCATTGTTACTTCCTCCTTTGTTTTTCCCCTACCATCCCTTCCCTCCTACCTCCCCAATGCCTCCCTCTCCCCACCCCAAAGTTGTAAAGTTCGGTTAAAGATCTTTTTCACCCAAAATTTTCCTCTGAGAATGACAAGTGAAAGGCATAGCTTTGAGACAACATCCAGATGGGCTTTCTACTTTATGCTACTTTTCTCCTTAGGCTGTAAATCCCAAATGATAAAAATAGAATGGTAATTTTCAGGTATCTTATTTTACTTAACCTCAGGCAATGTTACTTATCTTAAAATTGATTGTAGATACTTTGGGCGAATCTTCAGTGGCTTATTGCTCATTTAATAATCATCACTCTTTTTAAATAGGTGTCTCTCCTGCCAGGATGGTTTCTGTGATCTATTCTCTTGTAGGACCCAAGCTCAAAGCTCCAATTTCTTCAAGGATCTGATGTTAACTTTTGCAGCTGACTTATTATTTAGCACTGTCCTTTGTTTTATTTTGGCTAACTACAAAGAAGTATTTGTCAAGCACTGCACTATTTAACTGCCTACAGAGATTAAGCTCAGGCTATTTACATGCTGGATTGCCTAACATTGACAACTGGGATAAAAGTCTTCTCTTTTTCCAACTACTGGTACAGGTAGCCTATCTCCTACCAAGCTGAAAAATACCAGTGAGCTTTTAAACATCTCTTTTAAAGGAAATTTGAAGTCAGTGAATGAAAAATGGGAGCCTGCTGAGTGTTGATAGAGGAATTGCCTTCAGGATAGTTAATATTTGATAGCTCAGAGTTTGAACTTGGGGCAGGGAGTAGAGCTGGCTGGTAGAGCAATTGCCTAGCATGTGCCAATACCTGGATTCTATCTCCAGCATGGTGTAAACCACAACAGTTTGAATCAAGCTTTTTCAAAAGCATTACCTTTGAGTACTTTATTTTTGACTGATTCACGTTTAATCATCACACTGGAAGGAAATGGATGACCTGATGTTTGCAGAGTTTTATCACTAGCCTGCTTCTCTACCATATTCAGCGATACTGAGAGGTAGAGTAGGCACACACAAGTGACTAAATTCACTAGGAACTCCCTGAGGTATGCATTGTCAGCCTGGTTTCATTGTGCCAGGGAAGTGTGGTGTAATAGTGTGGGTGTGGTTTGCCCACCAGTGGCCCTCAATTGTAATGGCGTTGGAAGGACTTTTAAGAGTTGGAGCCTCAAGGAAGGTGAATGTGTCCTAGCTTCGCTGTGAAAGGATAAATGGTGGATTTGTGGAGTAGGTTAGGCCTCAAAAGAATGGGTCACATCCCAAAGCATTAGCCCTGTCTCTCCCTCAGTCTTGCTTTCTCTCTTATCATGTGACCTCTCTGTCTCATCTTTTTCTTGTGCTTCCATTAGGTGATGACATCTGCTAGGTTATGACAAAGCAGAAAGCTTTACCAAAAGCTGGGCATTCAGTCTCTAAAACTATGAGCTAAATAGAATTTGTTTCTATTTAAAAAAAATCCTACGTTCATCAGGAATTTTGTTATAGCCACACAATACAGGCATATGACTTGCACATGTCCAATACTTTCTTGTAGTTACAAGTGGAGTTATATCCTCTATCATCAGAAATAACTATGACAATAAAACCTCCTTTCACGCTATTGGAAGAGTGTATCAGAGTATGTATGAGTGAGCAAAAATTATATTATTTTAGTAAAATTTTCAAGTTCTTTAACTTGATAATATGTAAAAACTTTGCATTTTACTGTATTATTAATCAATTAGATGTATGATACCTAGCCACTGATCAAAAAACATGGGTAGATTCAACAAGAAGTAGAGAATTGCTACTTTTCCCATAATCCTTTCCCATAATCCTTTCATGGGTGAAAGTTTTCTTTTATCTGGACTGGGCCAGGAGGCAACATTTAGGAAAAAGGAAGAAGAAATGTTTTATACTCCTCAAAATATGCATTCCTGACTTTGTTTCTACAGTAAAGGTAACTAGATATCTTTATTTTATGTAGATTAGACTTTGAAAGTACATGATGCTTTCTTTCCTTTTCTCTATATCTTATTTCCTGAATAAGCTTCAGTTATCTTTAAAAAAAACATAGGAAAGGAAAATAAGACTAGTATTAACTATGGCTTTCCTTTAAATATTCCATCTGGCTGTGGTTTTGTAATCCAGTAAGAGGATTTTCAGCCCATTTGCAAGGTTTAGAGTATTTGACCAGCTTTTCTGTACATTTGATTATGTAGGGAGCTGATTATGTAGGTAAAGCTGTTCCATAAAATAGTATTACAGGTTTTTGTGAACTTGTGTGATTATCTATTGATTAGTTACTTGATAAATATTTGATTGGTAAATTGATCAGCAGCACAAGAATTAATAGATCATCAATCCTTTCAATATTATGATTATTTTTCTCCTTGCTTGCTTGCTTCTCTGTAGCTCTAGCATATAAACCAAACCTCCTGCCCTGTTTTTTACTGCTTATTTAAAAAGACAGAGTCCCACAGAATTTTCTGTTTGGATTGGCTTTGAACTGCGATCTTCAGGATCTTGGCCTCATGGGTATCTAGGACCATGGATGTGAGCCACTGGTGCCTGGTTCATTTCATGTTTCAAACTGAGCGCAGATAGTATTGTATTGTTCAATCTAGGATTTTCACCAATTGCTCTCATCCCAACTCTACAAATGTGAGAAAATCTATACTCTCCAGATTATGTCTTTGTAGTTAAACATGGATACCATTTTTAACTTTACTATTATTTTTCAATCATAGATTTCCATTTGAAAAGGATACTACAGTACAGCATGTGTTAGGAGTGACTCTCTTTAATTATAGCTACTAGGTCATTTACCTATAGTTATATAGCTAATTAAAATTGAAACCAATGTGCATAAAATTAGAGTTGGTGATATTAGCATTGGAAACCAAAGCCAAAACAACAATAGCTTTTCTAAAGGAACAGTAAGCTTTGTTGTTGTGATTTAAAAGAAGCACAGTTGGCCAAATACAACACACCTTAAATAGCTTAAGAACATTCATTTGCATCAGGTCAAAACAGTTACTATTAGGAAACTAATTACAGCAGCCATCGCTCTTGCTTATTTTTCATTTATGTGGTTCAGCAGCATAAGCAAAATGAAGGCAAGTTTACAGGTCAAGAAAAGTCAGTAAGCCTTCTTCAGTTACTTCCGAAGCATTTTATGATTCTGCTCTAACCCGATGTTTGCCTTAGACTGGCTTCCCTTCTTCATTTCATGCATTTCTTGTTGCCTAATTAGTTTTAGCAATCAATGTCACTATGTTGGAAGGCTTTCAAATCACAGATTCTTGCTTACAAAAGGATAAATGTGAAAATACTGGATAAACATACTTACATAGTTTTCACTGTTTCTTCCTCTTCCTGAGCTTCTGGTACCCCAGGGGTGCCTGAGAATGGATTAGTACTCATAGCCATGAATCCTAAAACTATTGCCCAATAGGCCCTGTTGCTGGGTTTACCTACGCCTAAAGCATTAAGATATCCAGCTCTCCAAAATGACTAAATAGAACATGTTTATTTTTGCCTTTTTCCCTCCCTCCCTCCCTTCCCCCCTTCCTTTTCCATTCCTCCCTTCCTTCCTTCCTTCCTCCCCCCCTTCATTCCCTTCCTTTTGGTGTCACCACTGGGGCTTGAACTCAGGCCTTAATGCTGTCTCTTAACTTTTCCCCCCAGACTGGCTTTACCATTTCAGCCACAGCTCCACTTCTGGCTTTTTGCTGGTTAACTAGAAATAAGAGTCTAAGGGACTTTTCTTTCCTTGGGCTGGTTTGAACCAAGATCCTCAGTTCTTAGTCTCCTGAGTAGCTAGGATTACAGGTATGGGCCACCAGCACCTGGCTATTTGTTTTCTTTTTTGAAGATGTTTTCTCCCATTCACTTCTCAAAGTGGTATATATTTTGCATCTATTATTTTTTCTTGGAACAATTAAGAAGTAATATTTTACACAATTCAAAATACCTAGTTGAGTACATATCTTTTTTTTTTTTTTTTGTCAGTCATGGGGCTTGAGCTCTGGGCCTGGGCGCTCTTCTTGAGCTCTTCAGCTCAAGGCTAGCGCTCTACCACTTGAGCCACAGCGCCACTTCTGGCTTTTTTTCTTTTTGCTTATGTGGTGGTGGGGAATTGAATCCAGGGCTGCAGGCATGCAAGGTAAGCGCTCTACCACTGAGCCACCTTCCCAGCCCAAGTTGAGATACATCCTTATGCTTTGAAGTTTGAGAGTCTATTTCACCTTCCCTCTCATCTCTTTTCTCCCTCTTTCCCTCCCTCCCTTTTTTCTCTTTTCTCTTTCTTCTTTCTTTGAATCACAGGGAATATTGAGGATATTATTATTTTTGTCCCTCATCCATACAACAAAACAGTTGAATGTATAGATAGATAGATATAGATAGATAGATAGATTAAACTAGGAGCTGGTGGCAAAACTAATACTTGTAACTACTCAGGAAGCTAAGATCTGAGTATTATGATTTAAAGGCCAGCCTAGCAGAAAAGCCCATGACACTCTTACCTCTAATTAACCAGTAAAAAGCCAGAAGGGGAGGTTGAACCAAAAAGCCAAGGGTAAAAACATGAAGCCATGAGTTCAAGCCTAGTACCAGCACAAAAAGCAGAACAACAACAACATATATTAGACGTACTAATTTCTGTCTCTAGAAGTCTATTGACAGAATAGCAGTTTGGAGCCTCACATAATTTTTTGTTTGTTTTGCTTTGTTTGGTATGTTTGGCTATCAACAAGATGATTCATTGTCTCCTTATTTTTTTTGCTAGGGAGGCAATATAGCTAGCTTGTCAGGAACAAACTGTAGAAAATAGCTTCATTTCCTTGCAGACTTTCCCCAATTTCATTTGTCTCAGTATGCAGCAAAATTGAATAAATGCAGCTCATTCTCCATTCTGAGCACGAGGCACATTTATCAGGTAGTCTATCAGGCATCATTACCACACTTTGATAGAGGAATTACCCTTGGTGCAATGCGAACCCAAGGAAGTAAATTAGCAATAAAAACCTAATGTTGTCTTCACTGTTTGGTTTTATTGCTAAGTTCCCTGACATCAGCTTCCTGTCCAAATCCTCATTTATCAAGGGAAACATAATTTTATTGGTAATATTTAGAAAGCAAATTATAAAAATAGCTCTTTTAATATTGTAGAAGGTATTTAGTAATGCAATTGTTTCTATAAGTCCTACCTTCATTTTTCTTTGCTTTTTAATTAAGTTACATAATTGCATAATCAAAACAGAAGACACTATTTCCTTTTTCAGATAACCTGCTATATCAGCATTTTATTTATATAGTTTAAATTAAGCTGGTTATTGTGAAGTTATTTTGATACCCCCTGATCTGATGAGTAGAGGATATTTTCAGGCTGTGAATAGCTTAGATTTTGTAGATATTGAATATCTTATATAAACACAATAACATAAAAAATTCGATTTCAGATAATGCTTCATGCTGAAATTTAGAAATAAGAAAATAGTTGTAGCCTTGATTTCAAAGAACTTCTCAATAAGAATCCAAATGCTCAGACCCAAGTCATTTCACTTGGTATGTCCACCTCTAAATGTGGGTACAAATTTTATTTTAATAGTCCATTTTGTCCAGGAATCATTTGATGGAAGTTTCTGAGAAGATGATCCTATGTTCCAATTTCTCCAGTTTTGGCTGTGTGTGGGGAATAAAGCAATCTTTCCGGTCAAACTAAAATGTCTCCATTTTGTAACAAGTCACTGATATTTCCTGGTATTATTTCCTTCTTGACTTCAATTGTAACTATTAACTGTGATGCTTGTGAGCAGCCAGCCATGCGGAGTCCTGGACAATGGAGTCACAGAATAGACAGCCCTCCTTCTCTTGACTGGGACCTTTCCACTGACTTTTCCAACTTCCTCCAACTGTAACTATTGGCAGCTCTGAGGGACAGAAGAAGGTTGTCCTTTGCCTCCAAAAGAACAGCCTCTCCCCGAGAAGGGACCTTTCTTTCTTTCTTTCTTTCTTTTTGAGTAAATTTCTTTTATTTATTTATTTATTTATTTATTTTATTGTGAGAATACCGTATAGAGGAGTTACAATTACATGGGAAAGATAATGAGTACATTTCTTATCAAGCATTGTTGCCTCCTCTTTGTTTCCCCTTCCCATCCCTTCCAATACTTCCCCCTCCCCCCACCCAACCTTCTCCCCACCCCCCACCAAAGTTGTTCATTTTTCGACATAAGGACTTGTACATCTCCTTGTTGCAATGGGTCCACCTGTATCCCTAGTTAAACCATTTGGTTTTTCCCTTCCCCTCTACAAATTATACAAACATCAAATA
>NW_012267220.1:7607205-7609870 GCF_000151885.1 Dipodomys ordii | reverse complement strand
AGTATTAGAATGCCTAGCTACAGCAATAAGACAAGATGCAAACATAAAGGGGATCCAAATAGGGAAAGAAGAAGTAAAACTTGCCCTCTTTGCAGATGACATGATCTTGTATTTAAAGAATCCCATGGACTCCACTCCCAAATTACTCAAGGTGATTCAAAACTTTGGCAAAGTAGCAGGGTATAAAATTAACCCCCCAAAATCAATGGCTTTTCTGTATGTCAACAATAAGAAAAGTGTGGCCGTAATCAGGAAAGCAACTCCATTTGGAATAGCCCCACAAAAAAAAATACCTAGGAATTAACTTAACCAAAGAAGTGAAGGACCTCTATGATGAAAACTTTAAAAACCTGAAAAAGGAAATCAAAACAGATCTTAGAAAGTGGCAAAAACTCCCATGCTCCTGGATTGGAAAGATCAACATCGTAAAAATGGCAACACTTCCCAAGGCTATCTACAAATTTAATGCGATACCTATCAGTATTCCAACTCATTCATCAAGGAAATAGAAGAGGCAATCCAAAAATTCATATGGAAAAATAAAATACTCTGAATAGCAAAAACGATCCTTAACAGAAAGAACAGTGCTGGAGGAATATCAATACCAAATTTCAAACTCTACTATAAAGCCATAGTAATTAAAACAGCTTGGTACTGGCACAAGAACAGACCCCAGGACCAATGGAATAGAGTTGAAAACCCAGAAATGAACCTAAAGACCTATAGCCATCTAATCTTCAATAAGGGAGCTAAAAAATTAAAATGGAAGAAAAAAAATAGAATGGAAAAAGACCGCCTCTTCAGTAAATGGTGCTGGCAAAATTGGTTAACTACTTGTAGAAAACTAAAGCTAAAAGAAGGGACCTTTCTATGAGACTGTTAGAGTGCTTTCTAATGTCCCTGTATTCTCCCAGCAGGCTGGGAGCCACTAGGATTACAGATGTGAGCCATCAGCCCAGCTTCCCTTTATATTTTCTTGCTCAAGCCTGGCACTGTACCATTTACATCACAGCTGTACTTCCAGCGTTTGGTGGTTAATTGGAGATAAGATTCTCATGGCCTTTGTTGCCTGACCTGGCTTCAAAGTGAGATCCTCAGATCTCAGCCTTCTGAGTAGCTAGGATTACATATGTAAGCCCAGGTTCCAAGCATCTATCAGCATCTTTAGAAGCTTTCTTTGAAGATGAAGCTCCTTTTTCCTCCTCATTTTTCTCTTTGGTCATTTTAAACCTTCACCTCCACAGATGATTTTCTGCCAGCCAGCTGTGATGTCTGAAGAGTATAGAAATGGGTCATTAGCTCTCCTCTGGTTAAGTCCTTCCTGTTGTTCCCAATAAAAGAACCTCAACCCCACCTCCTTTCTCAAGCAGGGGTATTTGTTATCCAGATAAAGGATGTTTTATTTTAAACGTGTTAGCAGCTGACTCTGCATAGTCCTTTAATACTTGTAACTTCTGTTCTTCGTAAATCCTGACCCTCACCACTTGCTAGCCAGCCTGCTCCAAGGGCAGCATTTCTTTTGTGAGATTGTTTCTTTGACGCCTCAATTAACTCCCACTCTTCCTCCGGTTTCTCTGGTCTAGGCTGTTAAAAAAATTCTCTTAAGGAAAAGGAAGCATGGATATTCTTGCTGTTTCTCCCATCCCCTCTCCCCATTGTCAGACACAGACTTGCCTAACTCCCATCGACTATGGCAGTGGGGATATTGAAGAACCATTTCTCCTGAGCGAACCTAACAGGAGGTATGACGGTGGTAGAGCACCTATCCAGAAAGCAAAGCCTTGAGTTTAAAGTCCAGTACTTCAAAGATATGTATGCTTTTATATTGCTATATGGTTATATATTTACATTACTTATATTTATTCATCAATACATAGATAAATATGTACATATACATATAGTTACACATATATAAAGAAACCTAGATTCAAAAGCAGAGACCTATACCTCATTGAGTGTCGATATTTAACCCTGTTACAATAGGAGAAAGAGAAGAAGAAAAAAAGTATACTCAATGCAGTCTACTCCTGACAGGCGCTGGTGGCTCCCGCCTGTAACCCTAGCTACTCAGGAGGCTGAGATCTGAGGATCGCCACTGAAAACCAGCCAGGGCACCAAAGTACCTGAGACTCTTATCTCCAATAAACCACCAGAAAACCGCAGGTGGTGCTGTGGCTCCAGCGGTAAAGCGATGGCCTTGAGCTGAAGAGCTGAGGGGCAGCGCCCAGGCCCAGAGTTCAAGCCCCGCGACCGACCAAAATAGAATAATACAAGATAACTTGCGATCTGCTTCGTACAGTACGCAGGACATACCTGCGTTTCCAACGCTTCCAGGCTGGAAGGGGAGAGGGAGGGGAAGGCGCAGGACAGGGGTGCAGTCATGTCACAAGGGTCACGTGAACCGAAGTCACGTGACACGGGGTCACGTGGCAGGAGCTCACGTGACATTTGGATCAAAGGCACAGACACAAGATACGGTGTCACATGGTATAGGGGCACGTGATATCCAGTCACACGACAGAAGTTACACGGAGTGCGCCCACATGGCGTGGGTTTATGTGACAGGGGTCACATGATGCGGGGTGCCACGTGACAATGCCTCACGAGACAAGCAGTCCCATGACAGGTGGTCACGTGATGTAGGATCATCTGACGAACAGGTTCG